>NW_027441156.1:0-103000 GCF_949628215.1 Phalacrocorax aristotelis | reverse complement strand
CCAATCTGAATGGAAGAGCCTACATCAGGCTTGCAAAAGAGACAGCCTATGGGCCAGGCCAACCTGCCAAGACGTTCATGTTAGCTACCACACTGTGCACAAGTGCTCTTTGCCCCAGCGCACCCCCACAGATCTGGTGAGGAATCCAGTAGAGAGGAAGATGAGGGCAGGGAAAGCCTGCTCTCCCCTTCCTACTAAGTGCTCCTCTGCCTGATGACTCGCTCGCTCAGCATTTCGCTTGGAGCCTGCCTGGGTGAAGATGGGTTCTTCATCACAAAGGCTGCATCTCTCAGGGAAATCCTTCAGAGGAGAGAGAAAGGTTGGTGCCCTGCAAATGGGAAACCTCTGAAGGAGGGGGGTGAAGTCACTGCGGTGGGATAAAGCAGAGAGAAGGTGGTGGGTGTCATGAGCTAAAGGTGACTGAGGTGTTGCAGCAACAAGAGGGCAGTCCCAGAGGAGTCAATTGGGCACCTGTAGCACAAGGCAAAGGCTACAGGGGTGAAGATCTGCTTTGAGAGGCTGCAGCAAAGCCGACCGATGAAGGGAAAATACAGGGAAGTCATCGGGTAGAGCTGCCAACAGCAATTGTTTGCTGCAGCTCACTGCCTTGGAAGCAAATGATCAGGTATAGGCCCGCAAGCGGATGTTCGCAGCCACTCGCATCCGAGTGAGACACCCCCATCGTCAGGTCCTGCACGGAACCTAATGCTTTGAGAGACTGATGGGGGGAGAAGGTTGTTCTGAGGGAACGATGCTTCCTTTTCTCCGTTCTGTCCTCTTTTCCAAGGTAATCAGGGATCAAAACCCGAACTCAGGACCACGCAGGCAGTTGCACTCATTGATGAGAGAGAAGGAACAGCTTTCCCCGACTTTCTCTTCCTGCTCCTAGAGCAGCGCTCTCTTCCTTTCTAGACATTCAGGCCCTGATTGTGCTTCAACAGGAGACAACGGTGGGTTTACACTCCCAAGAGGGGAACTCAAACATTACATTTGATAAAACTGGTAGGGTACAATTGCAGTTACGCGTGTGGATGGGCAGGAGGAGCATTAAATGGTCCCTGACACCGAAAGCAGCGCCATGGAAAGCTTAGGGAAGGTCCATCTCTTGACATTCTCAATAAAGACACAGTAAAAGATCACCTCCTTCTGGAAGCCGCTGCACGTCACATGAACAACTCCAGAGCTCAGCAGGCACGTGCCATCTGCAGAGACAACGAACGTTGGACAACATTCCATACTCTCACCATGATGGTGGCACCAGTTTACATTTTTGTCACAGCAACCTCTGGAAAGGTACAACTGAGTACCCGTTCTCCTCATGACATCACTTACAGCCTTTTTTAGAAAAATAATGGCTGAGTGTAGAGATTGTACCTGTGGGGCTATCGAGGTGCTGCGCTTTGAGCTTCAGCCCAGAGTCATTTCATTTGGTCACCAGCACCACCTCACGGGCTGCGTTACAGAAGCACCCAACCCCCAGACCCAGCCGCCTGTCAGGCAGGTGTCACAACAGCACACACTTGGTCAGTACAACGTCACCAGAGTTGGGTGGGTGGGGGGTTGGGGTGTTTCGGTTTGGGTGGGTTTTTGCGTGACAAACAGTGAACAGGAGAACCAATAAATGGCATTTGAGCTCGGTTTAAGCTTATCACTATTCAAAGCCGTGTAATACCTACCAAAATTATAGGTGCTTGGATGAAAACACAGCTCAGGTTGTGGATAAGAAGGAGGAACTCTCCAGCTTAGGCTGCGCTCCTGCACCACAACATCCAGAAGGAGGTTTGGAGCAGTCGTGCTTGTTACAGCGTCCAGTGACCACAGTGCAAAATAGGGGCAGTCCTGAAGGGATTCTTCTGGCCTGAAAGAAAACAAGCGCAGAAGCTAAACGCCGACTTTCCAATGAATTATGGGGAGGGATACTGAAAACAGCTTCATAAAAACCTACCTTAGTGAGCCTGGCATTTGAGCCTGATACCAGCAGTCAAAGTCAAATACACCCAAATAAGTAGATGGTTTTCCCTGGCCGCGTGTATTCACTTGCCAGCTGAAGACTGAGACACTGGTGCCAGGAGATATGACTGGAAAAGGCAAGACATTGTTTCTTAGTGGGAGAAAATACAATCTATCTGACATTTTCAAAACATCACTTTCTATTTTGGATTCATTCTGTTACGTCACTCATGAAACGCAACACTTGACTAAGAAGAATTTTAACAATGTACACCATAGCATCACCTCTGTGATAGGTTTCAGTCATGCTGCCCCCCTTTGCGAGTTCAACCTGTATCCGTCCTAAGACAAATCCAATACACAATTGTCAGGTAATCAAGTTTCCCATACAGTAAGAGTGCATCAAGATGGTTAGAAAAAAACAAAAACCAAAAACCAACCCACCACCCTAGGAAAACATACATTGCTGCTTTTAGAAAGCATACAAATTCTTGTCATATACACTTGATCACTCAGCTGGCATTATTAATTTCCAGATTCGACTCGATTACGAGTGTTACGAATAGCTCCTTTCCAGCACAGTCAGAATGAAAGAACACAATTATCACACAAAACAAACACCAAAACCCAACCCCAACAAACAGGAGATTGGAACAAAGAGTTTAACATCAAACATTGACCATGTTACACTCGGGTTCTCTCAAGAAGTGGCATGGTCTGTCGCCTCTGGGGAGAAGGCATTCTCCAGATGTGAGCAAAGTGGGGGGTGCATCCTTTACCCTGACAGAGCAGGGAACCAGGAGACAGGTCATTTGGCAAAATGGGTCTCTGTTCTCTGCTGAGTTCATCAGGGCTGCTCAGGGAGCCTCCCACGCTTTACTGTGTGTCATCGTGAACTTCTGTGCCCTTTCACTTGTGTGAGCCGCTGAAACTGCCTTTGAAGATGTCAATTAGTTTCATAAATCAGAAGCCAGCTGCATTTCTAACCTCAACCCACATCCAACAGAAGCTCATGTGGGCCTACAACTTGAATAGTTTCTGGATAAAAGCTAATGAGGAGCCATCAGAAAAATGACAAGCATTTTTCCATGCCTCAGACTTCATGAAAAGGGGACCGAAAGGGCCTTTTTTGTTGGTTTTGGTTTGGGTTTTTTGGTGGGTGCGCCTGTTGGTTGTTTTTGACAAGGTTTTAGAAGGCCCTCTCCTCAGAATCGTGACACAAGTGGAGAAAATCCAAAGGGGTTTTCATTAGATTTTGACACGCTGTTGTTAGAGGGTGGCACCCCAAAAGAGGTGGAAGCTGCCTCTTCAGGACTAAGTCAAAGCTAATAAACACAAATAGCCTAGAAAGTCATGCCAGTGTCGTCTTTGTAACAAGCAGACATAAGTTAAGGCCAGTAAGAAGAGAGGGAAGGGCATTCACACACCCAAACAAAAGGCTGTGAAAGTTATCACTGCAGCCGGCTCAGAGATGTGCTCAGAGCATCACTGGATGTGCAAACCCAGAGATGCACATCTCATTATTGCAAGGTAATGAAAGACACCAGAGGAGTTTTAACTGTCGGTCCGGACGAGGGAAGCCAGAAGCTATTGCTTTAAGAGCTTGTAGGTTTAGGAACCTATTAGACACAGAGAGGGCAAAGTGCACAGGCAGATCATAGACTCGTAGAGTCATTTAGGTAGGAAAAGGCCCTTAAGATCATCGAGCCCAACTGTAAACCTCATACTGCCAAGTCCACCACTAAACCCTGTCCCAAAGCGCCACATCTGCACGTCTTTTAACTCCCTCCAGGGATGGTGACGCCACCACTTCCCTGGGCAGCCTGTTCCACTGCTTCGCAACCCTTTCTGTGAAGAAATTTTTCCTAAGATCCCAACTAAACCTTGTGCTCTAGACCCTTCACCAGCTTCGCTGCCCTTCTTTGGACACACTCAGCACCTCAGTGTCTTTCTCGTAGTGAGGGGCCCAAAACTGAACACAGGATTCGAGGTGCAGCCTCACCACTGCCGAGTAGAGGGGGACGATCACTGCCCTACTCCTGCTGGCCACACTATCTCTCATACAAGCCAGGATGCTGGTGGCCTTCCTGGCCACGCGGGCACACTGCCGGCTCATCCAGGTGGTTGGGGAAGGCATCAAACAGATCTGGCCCCAACACCGAGCCCTGGGGAACAGCACTCCTGACCGGCCGCCAGCTGGATGCAGGTGCAGGCATAGGTTGGAAGAGGGGAAAAAAGAAAGTTGAGGGAACGCTCCTAAGCAATGGAGGGGATGATCTTACTGTTCAAAGACGAGAGCAGGAGCAATAAAATGACTGACAAGCGTTATACAGGTGACCCCACCATACATCGCTACAGCATGTCAGCAAGCATTGAAGGGAAAATTAGGGTTTATTTTAACAAGTCCCACAGAACCTAAGCACCCAGTTTTTCCTTTGAAATAAGCCCAAGAAGTTAGTCTATACAGATATTGAAGACTTTCAGGCTGTGGGTACGGAACAGCATTCATTGCTTGGATGCCAAAACCATTTCGTTTAGAATCACCAAACACGGGCATCAGGAACAAACCTTCATCAACGCTGTCTTCTCTGTCAATGCAGTTGGGAAAGATTTCTACAGCCCGACAGCTGAGTAGTTTGGTCTTGCTGCCCTGCCCTCTCAAGGGAAAGGCTCCGCCCGCCAGATCCAACCTGTACTTTTCAACACAGGATGCCAAACGCTGCGGAAAAAATCACAGGCGAGAGAAAGGTCATTCTGAGAGAAAAGCAGACATTACACCTCAGTAGGAAAGAATGTCTATGTCTACTAGAACCTGCATATTGTACTGTATCTCTCCCAGGCACTTAATCTGACGGCAAAGAGAAACTACAGCTGACAAGCAAGAGAACTGAGTGTCAAACCGTAACGGGTAAGTTTGGCTGTAAAAGCTTTGCACATTTTCAAAACTGAGCATTTCCCTCACATTATTGGTTCTAAATGTGTTTTGCAGAATTCCCTGCACCATCCCGGTTTCTTCACAAACCTACGTACTTAGCTAGAAAGGGAGATCTGAAATAATGCCATACATAGGCATGCAAAGCGCTTTGTTCCATGACTTGATCACAGAACTGATGAAGTTAGAGGAGTCACGGCCTTCCAGCAGCCAAAGCTCTCTTGCGAGGCATTATCTATAGGCACACACCGCTAGAGTGAAAGCCCATCCCTCGGGAGTAGCCATGAGAACTTCTTACTGAGTCACACTCTTCTCTCAAACCACGTCAGCTCCTGCCAGCTCCTCCTCTCACCTCCTCAGGGACTGATGGGTGAAATATGCCTCCCTGCCTTCACCAAGTGCAGCCAACAGCAAAACAACCCGGCGGACATGGCATGCACGTGGGCAAGGCGTTTAGGATCACAAATCCCTACAGAGTCAGCAAACTACTTTGAGACCTACAGAAACTCCAGCAGGATTGTGTGGAACCTCTGAGACCACCATTCGCTAAGCAAGCATTGACTGAAATACTGTCTTTCCAAATACAGCACTTGGTCAAATGATCTACCCTACAACACATGGGCGTGTGGATTGTGGACAAAGAGCAGCTCTACAATTAAAAACCAACCAAACAAAACCAAAAGCTAAGCAGCTAAAAATCTCCAAAAACCTACCAGAAAATAAAAAAATTGATTGTACCTCATTCTACCCAAGTTTCCTAAAGTTTCAGAGCTCTAGAAGGAACTGGCATGAGCTGGCACGAGACAATCCATTCTCGTATGACCTGATATGTTACATTTAACTCACCTACTCTGAGAACAGGCAAGCTTTCTCTTAACCATTCTAGGAAATACTGCTAATAAATATCAAGGCTGTAGAGCACAGATCCTCTCCTACTGCACCTCAACAGGAAAGACATGCTCTGAATTAAGATTACTTTCCCATCAAAAAGATTTTGCAAGGGTTTCAGGCATAACACTGAATAAAATTATACATTCTAAAAACGCGTCTTCTATCTGTTAGATAACAGAGAGGTAAGGCTACTTCATCTCTATTTTAAACACAACCTCTTTGGAGCCACTTCTAAAAATTTACATATACTTTTTTGACCAAATCAGACCACTCTTTACTGTATTTGCGTATTTTGCTGGCTTCAAGAGCAGAGTTCATAGGTAACGCAGCCAAAAAGTAGAAAGAGTTCTCTTTAGAGCTACTAAGTTTCAGGACCAGCACCGAAGAGACCCTGCAGGTGAGCGTCATGTGAAGTCCTGCTGACAGAGCTCAAAGGGAAAGCAAGAATTTAAACCTGAAGACCGGAACAGAATAAAGCTGTACGCCCGTGTTTTAAGGAAGGGAGACAGACAGAACCTTATTCAACTCTGCAGTTTGGTTAAACAGAGCTACTCAAAGCCCTGTCTTCTCTTCCTACATGCCATTCACTTGGTGTTTAGATGAAGAATCATTTTATTTGTAAAAGCTGCTGCCTCTTCAGGAACTGAACTTATACGGGCTCTTTGCAGACGGCCCTGGCTGGAACACACGACACGGCGGTATGAAATTGTACGACTTCTTTTCAAAAAGTATGGACAAAGGCCGTGCCCAGGAAGACTCAGCAAAAGATTCTTTCTTTTTAAGTCATCTCTGAATTGTCATGGTCAATATTCCCCCTGCCAACTTCACTGATGCTCCCTTAGGGAAAAGGACTCTTTCCAGCCTTTCACGGACGTGCACGTCTTACCTCGTACATGACTTGTCCTGAAGCCAAGCGCCTCCTGTCTGCGAACGCTAACTGCAACAGATGTAAACTCACGGCATCGCCTTCACTGGAAAAGGTATAAATGATGACATTTGGTTACAAAGCTGCTTTATAGTCCTCGTTACCCTTTCCTTAGATCTAGGCTGAGGTTTCCTTAATAGCATTGTCTGGCTCAAAAGAAAAACAGCCCTTCCCAAAACCTGAGAATTGGTCACATTTAGCCACCAAACCACAAAGGAGGAAATTTGGACACTAACAGCTTCTGGGGCAAAGGCTACCCATACAATCTGGAAGCTTCAAGGTGTTCTATGGAATAAAAATGGTTGGGAACAGTTCTTCACATTGAAGAGCTCGCAATCAAAACTGCTTTACAGTCAAACTGATAAAGATTGCCACTCCATGAGCAGCCGAGCTGAGTAAATAGCTTGCTGATGCGGAAGGGGGCAGATCTTTCTCCCCTTCCCTTCCCACCAAAGCTCCAGTCCCTCCCCTGCACACACGGCACCTTCCACACCCTCGTTTCAGTCATTAGCCCAGCAGGAAACCACCGACTTGGCTGCTGAACACCTTCCCTGCCAGCCGAGCTGAGCTGGCTCACCAAGGCTCAGGCTGGCACCAGGGAACCGGCCATGCTGTCACCTCCTCCTTTAGGGGCAGCAGGCTGGTGGATCCGCACCTTTAGTGCTCTGGAGCTGCAGCCTCCACTGCGCTCCATGGTATCTTAACACCACGGTGTGAATATCAAGCAAACCATGAAGCAGTCATCAGGAAACAAAGGAAGCCATTTAAGAATGCCAGCACAGAAATAGAGCCACTGTCGCTTTGCTGCCTTTCAGCAGGGAGGAACTAGTAGGTCCCTCTTCATCCCTGTTACATCCTGTACAAATCGCACCGTCAGCTCCTTCCATACCGGAGAGAATCTCCTGCACGGCTAATTCAACAAAACAAATACACGTGGGTCAACTCTAGGTGAACAAATACTCAAAAAAAAAAGAAAAATCAGTGGCCGATAGTAAGCTTTTATTCACCTTTCTTGCGTCGACTGAACAGCCCACAAGTAGCAACAGTTGCGAGGATCATGCTCAGGCTCTTGAAAAGTAACGGCGCAGACAGGAATCCTTCCTCCTTCAAGCTGACAGTGGTGCCTGCAGGGTTAAAAAAACCAAAGAAAGCAGGTGAGCCTGGTGGCCCTGCCTGTTTGTAGAAGGGGAGAAGCATCTTCTGAGCAAAGAGCCCCTGACGTGCTTCTCCTCAAGGCACAGAAGGTCACACTCCCGTCTCAAACAAGGGAGTCATGGGAGCGACTGCTTTTGATGCAACAGCCACGAGGTGAGGAAATTACTGTCCCTCACGGGCAATAACCTGGCTTTATCTCCTCCTCTGCCTGCGGAGCAGGAACATGAAAGATTCCTTCAGCTGCCAGGCAAAAGATTCTTCCTACTCTTGTCGCCTGCTTCAATATTGAACTGAAAATGCAGCCTCTCTTCTGCACAAGCTGAAAACAGTGCCAAACACCAGTAGTGTCTTGTTTCTTTACTTGGACTATCTAAAGCGTTTCTCCTCCAGACTTCTGAACCTTCTTTGCACCTTCACAAGCTATTCTTGCCACCTCACTATCCCTCCACTCTCTATTCATGCCGCCAATAGTTCCCGGTGAGTCACTGCAGATTTGCTTAAGTGAATCCCGATCTGAATTGGGTCAGATATTCCAGGGGGGATTGCTCTTTGGCAGAGCTGAAATCATCTCCCTAATTTCTCTGTTGCTTATCCCTTGACACGACCCTTATTCCACCTCCAAGTGTTCCAAGCAGACTTTCATTCCCATGCATCGCTGCCTTGGAATGGGTCAGTCCCCTCTTTTGGTCGAGGCTGAAATGTGGGAGAGAATGTCTTTTCAGCCACAGATCAGCTCTTGAGCTTTCATGTCTCACTCCTTTCAACCTGGACGCTTTAAAGAATATTATCACCACAATCCCATCATTAACATACTTCAGCCTTTCAATGGGTGCCCTCATTGCAGGAGCTGGTTCTGAGAAATAATGTCTACAATCTCTTTCATTGAAGCACACACAACTCCTGCTGTCACTGAATACTGCTGGTGGAACAAACTGCCTTATGGAAAGCAGCTCTCTCACGCCCTAACTGCTTGACAGAACCCAGAGAAGGGAGCTTTCCGCAGTTCCTCAGCCCACAGGCACAATAAGGAGAACAATCCCAGCCCGCTGGGGAGAAGGCGGCCCACTGAATCCAGGTATGGCTCAATGGTTACTTCAGAAGGGGATTCCTAAACACTCCAAGATTACACTCCACATTTCCCTCCCTGAAAAAGGGCTCTTTAAATTAACAGACTTCCTCCTCAAGCAGAGCCTTGAGAGCCCTGCACCTCCAGGCGTGACCAAGTGCAAAGGCCGACTTACTCCCGCTGCAGAGTTTTCATATTCCACAGTGACAGGGAGCCGTCGGAAAAACCCACAGCGAGCTGGTTGCTTCTGCTGATGTAGCACAGGGTCGATATTGCTGTTCCTGAAGAACACTGTAACTGAAGGCAGAGATGTCTCCCTGCTCTGGTCACGGTTGCTCTTCCTTGTGAAACGCCAGCAGCAGCTCTAGTGACAACTGTTAGACCTGCACGCACAAAACCACACAATAAAGGAATGCGTTATGCCATTCAGGTTGCATTTGAAACACTGACGTGACAACATGTATGATCTAATTCTACCATCCCCGGCAAAATACCCATTGATGCAATACTTTGTCTGCTCTTCCCATTTTGTACGCATTCAGAGCACATAGGAACTCTCTGACTGGACAGGTATCCTCGCTCCTATTTCAAAACCAGGTGAAAGCGAAACCTCCATAGACAAATTCTTCCTGGGCTCTGCACATCAGGAGTTTGGGCCTCATGGTGAAGCTACTTGAAGTGACACCAGCTCCCGAGGCCACTCTTGGAAGAGCAAAAACAGCGTATGCAATCCGAGTACACCAAGTACAGGTTCCGTTTGGTCAAATGCAGGGATTTTGGTAAGGCATATTTACTTTAAAAAACAAGCCTAAACTTTGCCCCAAGTCAATGAACAGAAGCAGAAGAACATTCCCAGGAAATAGGGCACGTCCGACACACCTTCCTGTCAGGCAGCTGCACCGACTCGGATGGTCAAATTCCTACCCCTCACTGGCGAGAGTCACCGTGACAGAGGGACCCTGGTGGGAGGGGGTATTTGTAACCTTAGGAGGAGTATGAAGCCACTCCCATTTTTAATCCATTCAGGACTAGACGATGTCAAACCGCCACCTGTAATCAGCAGCCATACACGTCTGCACAGCAGTAGCTTCAAAGTGGGATGCGTGTTGTTGATTTAAAAGACACAAGTTTTCTTACTTTTCCGTTCAAGTTTAGAAACCGCAAGCTCACCCGATGGTTCATTCTCCCTCTGACTGCAAGAGAGATCATCCAAACCAAGGTCCACCACAAGCAGATGACCAACATCTGTCGCCACCGCTGCCACGCCACAAAACCCTTGCAGAGCCTGGTGCAGGTGCCAAGGCCTCACGCTGGCTCCTCCGGGGTTAGTTATGGGCTCTACAGCAGTTACCTACAGGAAAACTACAAGTTAGTATTTAAGCTCTTTGACAAGCTAAATAGAAATCACTCAAAAGTGAAGCCAGAACCAGCCCATCAGAAGCAAGAAAGTAAATACAGGGTTGTAAGACTTAAAAACACAGCATTGATCCCAATTATATCCAGACAAAACAAACAAACAAACCAACCCCCAAAAATGTCCGGTACAAAAATCCGTTACTGCCTTCCGTTTACTGGGTTTCCTGCAGGGATTTCGCTGAGCTCACTCCAACTGCAATGGTGTAGTCTATTATCACAGCTTACCAAGTTCCATTTTCTACTTAGAAACCATTAACTCGAAGACAACACAGAAAATCCGTTAAATGCAAGAAACTTGACCGTATTTAAGGGACTGGAGTAAGAAAGACCAAACTCACTCTCGCTCTCCCACGGCCCCCAGCCCGTCAGCACTGGGATACAGCCCACGCCTTCTTTGCCAAACAGGTATTAGGGCAAATCTCGGCTCTCAGTCAGACGCGGCAGCGGCCAAGTTGCAGGGGAGACACACCGCTGCCACGGCAATGGAGTATTGTTACAGATAGTGGAAGGGAGATACCAGCTTAGGGAAAGTTACACCAGTCCTCATTTAGAATCAAAAGAGCAACCAGGGAAAGCAGAAAAGTTTTCAGTGCCGAAACAGCGGCAAAAAGCCCAGCAGCTGGTTCGCCAAAAGCCAGCTCCCGCTGAGGAGAAGCGCACGCTGCTCTGTAACACGCGGAGCCGCCTGCCAGCAGCTTTAGTACAAGGCCCTGATGAAGACAGACCTTTCAGCACCTGCAGCCCCTCCCGGGACAGCCCTGACTGCTCCAGCAGAGACACCAGCACGTGAGGGCTCCTGCACTAAGGCTCCACAACAAAAGAACACGGGCTGCCCTTCAGCCTCCTTGCATAATGTCACACAGTGACACCAGGGAGCTTTACATCAACACCAACCTGTTACACGACAATGGAACAGAGCAGTGAGCACCACAAGGATTCCTTTTTTTATATATATTGGTTTTTCTCCCCAGAGGTGGGGAAAAATTGACCAAACCTCCAAGCCCCAAAGTTCTCTCCTCTCCCGTATCAAGCACTTGCTGTGACTGCGCTGCCTGGCAATCTGCTACAGAATTTACCTTTCCTTTGGGCCACAAGAATTCTACTCCTACAAGTGCCCGCAGTAATTGACACAACTTTATATTGTTTCACACTTCCTGGAAATCAGATGAAATCTCCAATCTTCTCAGCTACTCAAAGCACCACCAAAAGTGCGTTGATTATTCGAATTCTTGCTGCTCCAAGCCTTGATGACTCTCAGGAGGAAAGCAGAAACACTGCACATATCGTGCTGCAGAATCAGCCAAAGTTCCCGTGTTGCTGTTAACTTTTTTTCTTTTAAGGTCTCGTTCTGTTGTTGTACAACTGGCCCCAAATCCACCTTTTCCACCTTTGCATACAGGTTCCCAGTTTTAACGCTTCAGTTTTCCCTGTAGAAGCTCCTGGAACTGCCTATTTTCCCACGGCACCAGGCACTGGCTTTGCACACTCTCCTACACTGCTGCCAGCTCATTCTGGGAACGAACACAGAAATCCTGTCTCAGCTCCCTCACTCTGCATGCTGCCCTTCTGCCTCACACAAACCAGGAAGAGTGGGGAAAATACCATTCCAGAGCTCTGAAACATGCAACCGTTATAAACCAATTTAATACCATTAATATTTTCAATTCGGGTTTGCTTTTACAAGTCTGAATGGCTGCACGTCTATGTCAGCACACAGCTTGCCTTTCCATCTCAAACGCTGAGATTTATCAGGACGATCGGCAAACCCACACAGCGGAGCACCAACCCAGCTCAGCTCGTTAGAAATCACCACCACACAAACGCTCGCTGCCAGCAATCACACTGTAGCGCTACAGACAAACAAACCCCGCCTGGATTCTAGCAAGTCAAACCCAATCACGCTCTGGAAAGCTGAGTAATACGGAAGTATTTATCTGTCGCAGATTCTAAGGTGGTAAAGATAGAGTGAACCTTGATGTTCCATTACCTTAAGGTGACTCTTGTCTACATTCAGATAAGGAGCCGAGGGGAAAGGACGTCATTTGAGTTTATGGGTTAGAGAAGGCAGGGAAAATTAGCAACATTACACCAGAGTATCCCACCCGCACAAGCACCATATGCAATAAGCAGAGGTTCAAGGGCTTCAGGCTGAAAGTCAGTCTGTAACCACCTGCCAGGTAACGCAGTGAAGCCTGTTTTTTCCCATCCTAAGTCAACAGAAAAATGTGCTTTGCTCTAAAGTCACCTGCTTGCTAGTCCCAGACTCCTGGGAATGTGCCGAAGTCAGCTACAGCACAGCCATGGAAGTCTGAGATATTTTAAAGACAGTATTTCTGACATAATGAACCATTCAGGACATGTATGTTACCAACACTTGAAAGGCAGGGTGAGGACGAGGTCTTTGTCACTCTGGCTAAAAAAAAAGGTAGTTTTCAAGGCCTTTTTGTCAAAGTGGAGAATTAGGTAACTACGTGCTCTACTGTAAAACCAGAAAACTTGTTTGACTCTCTCAGCAAACTCAAAGGATAACGGTACTGTTAACCCCACCATTTCACATCAAGGTGCTCTCGACTGGACACTCTGCAGTGACAGTATGATGACACAATAGAGAAAATGGACGTCCTAGCAAAGAGACGCTCCAAAGCTGCTCCTGAAACAGCGTTATGCAGCACCTGACAACGTTTCCCCCATTAAAAAGGACCTACCCTTCCTGGCAGAACTACTGCTGTAACCACGCTTGATGTTCCAAGGTCGTACAGGCAGAGAACACTTCCCTCTGCTTCTCTCAAGCCAACCAGCAGCCCCGTTCCCGTCTGCCAGGAAACCTCCTTCACCACGCGGATGGTGGGAGGCTGCTCACGGGCTCCACTGAAACGGTGTGCAGAGAGCCGCTCTCCCGTCACAGCGCTCACGACCTCCAGCTGAGGGCCACACGCCAGCCAGGCCAGCCCATCTCTCCCTGGAAGAAGAGAAAAGGCTGGCTAAAGCAAACTCCCAAGAGAGGGTTGAAAACAACAGGAAAATCACAATCACTGCCCCTTTGCTTCAACAGAAGTACCTCACAGAGCAAGAGAGGCTTACCCAATTCCGGTCGATTATTGAAAATCACCCACTGAATCCTCAACCAATGCATCGTAAAATGAACCACCTTATTATTTTGCATTTGGACTTGTCATTCCTGCACTGAAGAGTTCTGGTTGTTTGGGATAAAGATTACAATAGATTGGTCTCTAGTCTTTATACCATATTCAGCTTGGTTTTGCTAGAAATCATCTAAATACATAGGAGAATACAACTCCTAAAGCATATACTTCAAATATGGCAAAATCTCAGCCAATTCTTTTCTAGTTTACTAACTTTGCTCGACACACGCCTACTTTGGGCAGGGATTTGGACTTCAACAAGGAATTACCTTAAAATGGGCACTGCGGGAGCCAATTTCAACTTTTACACACGCTGATCACAGAGACAAGTTAGCACATTTAGTTTCACTGAACTACTTCCAACACAAAGGGAGTATTAACTCAACTACTGCACTTACAGTCACACAGAGAGATCCTACATGGTCTTCACAGGCGCCCGGACACCCAGGCAGGCCCCCAGCGCTACCTTCAGATCACCGACAAAGTCAGCTACCTCATCTGCTCAGCCGCTCTCAGCAGCTCTCCCGGGACACTCCTCTGCGTCCCATTAAATGCTCTGCAAACCTGGCTGCAGCGCCTAACAGGGCTTTCCTCTTCCTTCTGTTTTTAGTCAGGCTAGGAAAGAAAAAGCAGGGGGGGTTGCCTCTCTAACACTGTGGAAGAACTAGTTCTGCACGGGATGTTATGATGGTACAAATAAATACAGCCCAAAACCACACCAGGACTTTTTTGAAAACTGCCTTTCCTTCAATTAGAAGTTGAGGAGGGCTCACTGACTTGCCCGTGTTATTTTAATAGCTCAAGACTGGCGCAGGCTGTTGTCCTTTCAAAGTTTAACTCTACTAATGTTTTAATGTTAACATTTTTCATCATTTTGTCATAGTTCATCCTTTCTGTTCTCTCAAAACCTGACGCACCTGAGCAGCACCAACCTGACACAGCTGATACTGTGACCCCGTGCCTCAGGTCACCTCCAGGCAGTAACAACTTCACAGCAAGACCCAATTTCAAGGAAAAGGCTCACCTCTGGAAAACCGCCCACGCAGCACAGAACCTCGGGTGAGCTCATCTTCCCCAAGAGCCTGAATGGTCACCTCGGGAAACTGCAGCAGGCTGCTCGTTACCTGAGCCGCGAGGTCTCGCATTCTTCACTGTGAATAGAGAAAAAAATGCAAAAAGAGGCTCCTGACAGCCATCGACATTTTTGAGATTGACAGAACTTTCATCCCTTTGCCGTGAAAAATCTCCCGTCCACCTCCTGCGGCTCTTTTCCTTAACAAAAGGGCACTCAGGACAGGTTTGGATCTCACAGCAGAGCAAAAGGAGAATCCTTTGCTTTTCTGATGCCTACGAGATCACCAACAAAAAGGGACGCAGGGGTATTGACAGGATAAACAACACGGGGAAAAAGCCCAAGACACTGGAGTCAAGTCAAGCAACACGGCACGAGTCAGAGACCGAGTTTTGCATTAAAAAGCTCCAGAAAATAAATAAGAAAGAACAAGTTGAGAAATTACATGTTTGAGCAGAATCACATCCAGCCAAGTCAGTGTTCTGGGATGTCACCGTTGACTGACATGTAGTACATGAAAGTCAGATTCAAAGGCCAACAATGTTACGGGCTTACTGAAGGAAAAGCTAAAGATACGGTCAGTCGCAGCTGAAGACGTGATGTCACAAACCAGGTTCACTTCAGTGCCACCAAAAGAGAGGCCTTGCTGCTGCCCCCCTCTCTCCATCTGCTCCTTCCTTCTGCTCCTGTATCCCTGTGCCTTCCCTTGCCCTGACCTGCACACGTTTTAGAGCTCCTTAGGAGCCACATTAACTCCCCAAGCAGACAGGGAACGCACCCACAAGAGCAGAGAGTTTCCCACCAGCTTAGAGAGTGAAACGGGGTTGCAGAGAGAGCCAGCAAGCATAAAAGCTGGCACAAGGAAGGAGGCAGGACACTGCACCGGGGAGAAGGAGAGGGGATTTGCCCATCTCCATTCTGTGGCCGTAAGCCGTCCTGCTAGCTCATGCACGTGTGAAACCACACACTCACTTTGCAAGGAGAGCTGCAAGAAACCCCTTTGCTTTTAGAAAGGGCAGCACCCAAGGCACTCTCAGTCAACTCTGGACTCCCTCGTGCACGTAGAGGCTCACTCTCGCACGGAGGGAGGCTGAGGCTGACGGGCGTCATTCTTTCACTCAGCCAGATGTGGAAGCTAAAGTGATCTCAGGGAAGCGTTAGTTACTTGGTGGTCAGAGAAGGGACACCATTGCCTGACACTGCTCGGGTCACATTGTCTAAGGAAAGAGGACAAAGAGTGGGAAGAAGCCAAAGAAGAAGAAATGGAAGAAAAACTATGCTCTGTTGAGAAAAAACAGCATCCGCTTTGTTGAACAGCAGGGAAAGATCACAATTATAGAGCTTTCTGAATCACTATTAATGACTGGTTCAGTGACATTTTCCCCAGAAATACAGCCCCCAACAGCCCCGATCCCGTATCTGATGCAGACCACAGATTTCATTTCCCTTTACATGAAAAAACCCAAACCCGAGACACATCAGCGTTTGACACTAGAGCCACTTTACCCAGCTGCCTCCTATGGTTATTCTCCAACACGACTATTCCTGCATGCAGGAGCTGCAGTCCCTCTCCAACGCGGCAAAGCTAGCAAAAGCTCCTCAGGTCACTCCTGAAAGTGTGCTCTGTTGCACACTGCTTGGCGTACCTGGACAGACGGGCGCAGGCGCCGAGTGTCTCAGGGCAGAGCACACACGCAGCCGTCCTGACAGAGGCAGAGCCCAGCGAAGACAACGTTCCCAGTGCTCCCACAGCGCTGGCCCCTCGCAGCACCGGTTCCAGAGTCACGGAGTCACAAGGGAGAGAAAGGCCTTCCGGAATCCCTGGGGGCAGCTGGTCCAGCCCCTGCGCAGGCAGGGTCACCCAGAGCAGGCTGCCCAGGGCCAGGGCCCGGCGGCTGCTGAACCCCCAGTGCTCAAACACACCCCTTGCAAACAGCCGCCCGACGAGGGGAACTGCGGAAACGTTGGCAGCCCACGCGACAGGCCCAGGGGTTTGGGGACTCGCTCCGACCAACTGAAGTATCCTCTCCTCCACACCAGTAAAACACCACCACACCAGCAGGGGCTTGTCACCATTCTTCCTCCAAAGCTCTGTCCGACGGCTCACTAGGCAGAAGACACAAAGTTAAGGGAAGCCTGATTAAGTTCGTTTCACTGCCTTAAACCAGCAAACCCCAGGCATGTGGATGCAGGAAAACGAGCTGAAGCAGGCAGGGAATGAGGAGCCGCCCTCAGCAGAGCAGGACACGGCACCGTGTGCCCAAACACAGGTGACAGCTGCCAGCCAAGGCTGACACAGCCACCCTGACTGACGGGCCTAAGGCGGCACTTGAACCACCGCGCTCAGCCCCACACCCCAGACGGGGGGTCAGCGGTGCCGACAGGATTAAGTCCTGACTGACTCCCGACAACAGACGCTGACGCTGACTGGCGCCAGCCAGCTGAGTCCGGGCAGGTGATGCTGGCCGACTGATGCTGGCCGACTCACTCTGGCCAACTGACGCACGGCTCGGGTCCTCCTTCTGCCCTCGCACCTGGGCATCACCCCTGATGGAGCTGGGCGGGCAGAGGGGTCCCTGGCGCTGCCACTCATACCTGTCGGGCAGAGCTCGGGAAGCTGGAGAGGCCCCTGACTAGTAGAGGCGCTACTTAGCGACACGGAGCCGCTACTTAACAGCAGCTGAAACATCAGTGTGCCCTCAGCACTATGCCAGCGACGCTGAAGGACATTAACTCTATCCCAGCTACAACCAGCACAGCTCTGAAGTTTTTAACCACCTCTCCCGTGGAGAAGAGTGTGGATGAAATGCCCAGCTCCCCGTTGGCTGCAGACCACAGGAAGGCACCAGAGATGGCTCTATAATTTTGTGTGAGGGAAAGGGCTGCGGACAAACCAAATGCGTTTGATATCTAATACTGTAATCACCTGCGCAGTTAGGCTCTCTTCTCAAACTCCTCCTTCCACCTGTCAAGAGGATTTAACTACATACGTAAAAAGGGAAAAAAGCTTCCTGCCTTTTTTCCCTTTAAGTGAGACAAGTCCTTTCCTATTCAGGCTCTGCTTAAGTCTTAAATAGAACTGGTGACAAAGTAATTCCCTGATCTCCTCTTTCTGCTTTCAGAAGATCAGATGTGATGTTTTGAAGTAACAACCATGGGAGCTGCACTTACATCCGTCACAGGAACTGCTTCCACAGCAGGCACTAACAGCGGCATCGGACATTGTATCTTCACAAATGAGACACAACAACTCATCTGGACTAGGATCACCAGAGCAGGATGAGGAGGACGAAGAGGGCGATGGCTCCTCTGGCAAAAAGGGAGGCTTTTCCTTCTTTCCTCGCACAGAAGCTTCCCTGGAGGGGGAGAGGGCCTGGTGGGAGAGAAAAGTTTAAAGATGGGTCAAAGAAAACTTTTCCAAGCTTTGGATTTTATCAAAGGAAGAGAACAGGTGGAATTCTTCTCACTCCACATTCGCCTCCTAAAACATAGGCCTTCAGATTAAACTACTCTTCTAGAGCCACACCACCAGAAGAGGGAGGGGGGAACAATTTTCCTGCTGCAGAACTCTCCCTTTCCTTTGATCAAGCAAGAAATTAGCTCAGACCAGAAAAATAACTTTTTGACAGCGAGAAATCAGGTGAAATGAATCCCACCTCTCCTTTGCCAGACGGCAAACGTACATTGCAGGCGCAGCACCAAGTTAGTCTCCGATCAAGTTAGTCTCTGAGTGATTACATTTTAGAAAGGGAAGGAGCCTGTGTTACAGCTTCTCCAGAAGGAGATCCATGGCAGCAAAACAGAAGTGCTACCAAGTGCAGTTTAAAACAGCCGCTCCTCTCAGCACACAGGAGTGTTTTCTTAATTTACAGCAACAGGAAAAGTTCTGTCTCTTCCACACACGGGAGTTCATAGAAGTCAGAGGGGGAGGACATCTCAGTCCAGCGGCAATTTCTTACGTTTTGCAAGGAGCCTTTGCAACATCAAACAGAACCAAAACGACCTCTCAAAGAGAACAACTCCGCTACAAACACCACCAAAATGCTTTGCAGAAATACACGTTCTTAGCACAGCACAGGTTTAACCAGCTTCCAGGGGCATGAACACGGGGACCACCCTACTGCGACGTTAGACAGTATCACAGATTTTAAGATTAAGACGCAGTGACAGTGCTTCCTCCCCCGTAACTGCAGGCGCTGGCCAGTTCCGTTGCATTGCCACTCACACTTGTGCGCGTGGTTTCTCTTGTTCACTGCTCGGTCAGTCCAATTCATTCCATACTTACGCAGGAAGAGCTGGCATCGCGTATTTCCCACTGCTTGTCAGCACAGCACCCTTTGGGTTGGGATCTTTCACCTCCACCATGGAACTCCACGGAATTCCTGTGCTCTTTCTATCTCTGGGAACAGGCTCAGAAGTTTTGTCCTGCTAAGAAAAGAGGTGCAGACTTATCTCGTCTGAAGAACCACGTTTAAAATGACATTTCCATGAGTATTTGAAGCAGCAAAAGCCTCTCATCCTCTCATTTTACCCAGCATAAGTGTTGCTCAACTAAAATACTCCTTTGCCTCAGTGAATAGAGCCGGGATGTTCCAAAGGCTTGGGCAGGGTTTTGAACTCACTCGACATTCTTTGGCTTAGCTTCAGGTTCCCTAAGGGCGAAACACCCCTCACCTCACCATGCACTCAGAGAAGGGGCACAAACCCGCTCCTCCTCCAAAGCGCAGTGCAGTGAGAGCTTAATTCCCTGCTCTGGATCCGTCCCTGGGGAAACTCCTATTCGCCACCTGGGTACGAAGGTTGGATTCATGCCTCACGCACACACCTTCAGTGAGTAACGTTCAATGGCATGAATACTCAGCCAGAGGCTTGGGCAATTAAAACACGCAACTATTCAATAGGTGGGGTCAGCAGCAACAGCTTGGTTTTATACGAAATACTAAAAACCGTGAACCGTCATTAAAGGACTTGAAAACTGAAAAAATTTCCAGCAATATTGAAATACATAAAAATATGCAAGCAAGCTCTCAGAGAGCGATTGATGGACTTATTTAACATCTATGACCTGGAAAAAAGAGCGTTTCACGTTTATAACTCCAGGTGTCCCTTGAATTCTGAAGGGCTTTGCAACACTGCCTTAGAACCTCTCGATTTCAGTTTTACTGAAATAAACTCAGCAGTGTTTCTTGAGAGCTCAGGCTCAAGTGCAGCTTTACCACAAGGAAAAAGGGTAACTGTCCTCTTTCTCCTTTTCCAGCCTATTGAATTATATCATGCCCCCAGCCCCAGGTAAGCTTACGCTAGGAAAACATTATCAGAGAGACACGTGACTCACTGCTTATCGTCTCCTCAGTTGTTCAAAAGCGCAGAATCAAATCTCACAGTCGGCACGGAGGGACGGACCGCGCGGAGGGACGGACCGCGCGGAGGGACGGACCGCGGGGAGGGAGGGACCCCGTGGAAGGAGGGACCGCGCGGAGGGAGGGACCGTGTGGAAGGAGGGACCGCGCGGAGGGACGGACCGTGTGGAAGGACGGACCCCGCGGAAGGACGGACCGCCCCAGACCCGCGGCGGTAGGTATTACAACACTCTGGTGTCGCTCTCGTTTTGTCTCTCCCCCCTTTCTCCCTTTTTTCTCTCTTTCTCTGCTTTTCTCTCGCGTCTCCATCGCTGGCCAAATGAAGGGACTTGGCACTTGGATTCCGTTTTGAGTCTTAGTTCTGTTCCCGAGAATGTAGAAGGAACGTGGCCACGGCAACACGTTGGAGTCAGTCAGAAGTTAAGCCCAGCCGCCCCCAACCTCCCAGAATTCCCTGAGGTCGGTTGGAAAGCAAGGGGGTTTAACCTCTGCCAAATTGTTCAGCCCGACAGTGGATCGTGACAGACTGGTAGGAGTGTTACCGAAAAACGCGGTAAAATCAGAAACAACTCTTTAACAGCAATTTAGTATTAAAGAGCAGGCATTCTTTATTCACAGCGCCGGATGCACGCGGGATCGCTGCTCCTAACGTGCGTACCTTACGCACCTTTCCCGTACAATTTATAGATCAAAAATTCACATATTCATAGATATTCATTATTGTCCTTTCTACCGATTGGTACAAACTTGCTCGTTCCATATGTAAATTACTGCGCAGACTCAGTTATCCTCTTCTCTTGTTCTCTTTTGAGTAGGTGGTATTACTTGGGTCGGTGGTGGTCCGTGAGTCGGTGGTCGCGATCTCCCCCTGTCGGAATTACCTTTTACCTACTTGGCTCTTAATCTTGGCAGTCCTGGCCAGTTTTCTCAGTCCGCTACACGAAACCACATTTTGTCATCCTTTTCTGACAGAAGCACATTGTCTATTGTTTCGTTCACATTAATGATTACCGAGGGACTAAAATGCAGATCAAAGAATACACTGATTGGTATACTCCATGTCCCCAGACTTAACGTCCAGTTGGATAAGGCTGTACAAGGAGTATAGCAACATCTATGGTTGGTTAATTCGATCGCTCTGGTTACAGGAGCAGCAACAAAGAGGTGGTTTTAGCAGTTTTTCTCCAGCAGGTATGCCCTGCTGCAAGGTCTGGCCTATCGGCCCAAGGACTGGACTAGAAGCAAATAAAGAGGAAGCCGTCAGCTGCTTCCGTTTGCAAGAAATACCAAGTCAACAATTGCTAAGTTCTTCCTGTTCATATCTCAGGGTCCTTTAGAGAGCTTGACATCTCCGCGTGATTCCCGCGAGGCTTCGGCTACCACGCGGGCTGTGCCCCACAGCCTCGCAGTTAAATTCCCCTTCCTGCGCTGCAGCTGCTTCGTGCAGTGGCCATAAGCTGCTCTGTTCCTCCTGCGTTTTGCTGGCGAGACGGCTGTACGAGGGCGATGCTGGCGGCACACACCGGCTACGGGGCTGCTCCAGTCCTCCTCTACACCCTTCCCTGTTCCCTCTTGCTCCTTCTAGCAAGAGGTTGTAAAAGTAGCAAGTCACTTGAGCAACTCTTCTCTAGCATGCAAGTCCTGTCAAACCAGTAACATGATACACCTTAAAGTCTCTGTTCCTTTATGGATTATAGAGCTGAGACAGAACACCAGCAACACCACCATCACCACCCCCAGCCACGGCAAAAAAGATGACATTTCTTTACAGCCAGCCACCAGATGAGCCGGTAACAGGAGTGTGTGCCACTGGGTCGCTGAGGCCAGCAGGGACTGGGGTCCATTTCTGAGCAACGCTGTCCTGTATAGAAACAAACCCGTTCCTGCTTTTCAAAAGCTTTCAATATTAGACATGAATGAACTGGTCAGTAAGATACCTAAAACAGAGGTTTTCAAAAAAGAGGATTTCAAAAACATTATTTTAGCAAATGGATTCATGAGCAGAGGGACCACAGAGACCTTTCACGCTTCTACAAAAGCAGGTCTTATATAAAAATCACAAGCAAAACAAGCTGAAATTAAAATGGAAAATAAAAAGAAATAAGAGAAAGAAAATGGATTGGGGGGCAGTGAAGACAAAGTATTGTCTAATCCTTTTGTTATTTAGCTGTATAATTATTGATTGTGCTGACAGGTCGCTGACAGTTTTTGGGGGGTGTGCCTGGGTCTGCTGGTTGCTGCCAATTTTGGGGGAAACTTGAGGATTTGGGGGTGTTGCTGTGTCAGGTGCATGCTGCTAGGTCTGGTGGGAGCAGCCAGGTGTGGGGTGCGTCTGGATTTAGGGTTTGTTCCTGGACTGGGGCAATGCTACCAGGTCTAAGGGTTATTTTGGGTTTGGCGGCTGCCGCTGGGTTGACGGCAGCCTCTGTTCCAGTGGACACAAACCCTGTCCCTGCAGCAGCGCCAGCAGTGCGTCTCGTAAGGCGCTGGGCACTGCTGTGATCACGCTGCGCTCTCTGGCTGGTTGTTTCAGCAGGTCGGCTGCACGGCTGGCCTCCCTTGAGAGGCGCTGGGGTGCCACCCTCAGGTGGATTTCACTTGCTGTGTTTGAGGTGAAACTGTGTCCCTCATGTTCAGAGTGCTTTCAGATAGCTTAGGAGAGCTCCAAAGGACACGGCTGTCTACGTGAGTGGTTTCTCCAGAGTGGGGGGCTGGGTGTTGCACAGCGTTTCTAAGCCGGGGGTGAGTATGGGTCAAAGAGTCCAGCGGCCTCTGGCCTCCTCCTGGCTCGCAGAAGCAGCAAGCTCCTTGGAGCTGTATTGCGCTTCTGTCCAATATACTGTTCGAAAGGAAGGTTCTGGGGCATGATGGAACTCGGGGAGCCACAGGGAAGAGGAGGTGGCACAGCGCACTGTCCTAGCCCTTCTGGCTTTCAATCCCCGTGGGCATTTGTGACCCTCAGGTTACCCCCCTCCCCCTGGGAACATCTGCTCCTTCTCTGAGTGGCAGCCTAGACTCGCTGAGTAGGCAAGCGTGGCGTGCTACCTAGGTGCAGCTTCTTGTCTGCTCCTTGCGCTCGTCTTCCTTTGACTGCGTAGCTGAAATAAACCCGTGCTTCACCGACTGAAGTTAAGTCTTCCCACAGTGTGTGAGGCGCTCTGGTTTCTCCACCCCCGTGTTTCTCTTGGGCCTGAAGTAGGAACCTGAGGAGCAGGGAAGGCTCCTGGGACAGTTCACTTTCCGGGCAGTGCTGAATCGCAGTCAGGCCTTGCAGCTGAAGGTACGGGGACAGAGAGGGAGGAGAACTGTAGGAGAGGAGGAGAAATGCGCTTGGCTGGGGAGAAGCTTCCCTGCCAAAGGGCTATAGGCAGCCCTGTCCTTGAGCGTGTGCCACGCTGGCCTTTCTTCTGCTTTAACTTCCGAACAGCGTGTGCCTGGAGAGCTGTTCTTTTTCTCTTTCCTTTTGGGTTTAAGCTTCAGTGCCTACAACCACCGCAGCTGAAGCTAAAACCACCTTGAGTGTCTGGACTGCAAGTGGCTACAAGTGGCCACATCCCGTAGAACACACTACGCCTGGCCTGCTGGTGAAAGACTCGAAATCCTGGCCTTTCTGAGGCCTCTGTTGCTGCTGGTAGCGAGCAGTGACAGGGAGGCCATTCTGCTTCAGTGCCTTTCTAGAGAAGGCAATGAGACATTATACTAACAGCACTGGGTCTTGTGACTGTGGAAGCAGGCTAGAAGACCTTGCCAAAGTGTTTGCTGAAGCTTCTGGGAGCTGCTTCTTCTTTTACTCTTCTTGCAGCCAAATGAGGTAGAGCAGGATCACACTGTCTTGACCACGAGAGGTGCAAGGACCTCGCAGGGCAGCCGGAAGGAAGATGTTGACCGAGGCCGTCACCGCGGCACTGCTCTGTCCTTAGTCAAATGCTAGAGAGGAAAAGGCAGCTCCGAAGAGGGGGGACGGTTCTGGGCCGGTGGGTTATGGGTAGCCGTAGTCGTTGGCTATGTCCATGCTGGCCTCCTTCTGCACACAAACGTGCAGCTGCCCGGTGACACCTGCAGGGCCGCCCGCTCCCGCTCCTCCTGGGCCAGCGCCTTCACACACTCCCGCTGGGGCCGCTGCTTGCGTGTGATGGGCACCGACTGCTCCTGCTCCTCCAGCGGGGTGGGCGCAGCCGTGAGCCCCCCCAGGGCCCGAAGGACAGCGGGGAGTCGTTGGGAGGTTGTGGCGGCATGTGCAGCTGCTGCGGCAGCCCCTCCCGTGGGGTTTGGCCTCTGTGGGCGACAAGCACAGCCCGCTCGGCTGCTGGGGTTTGGCAGCAGACCTGGTGCGTGCCTTGCTGCTCGATGGTGCCGCCGGTGCCATGTCCTTCTTGCCGTCAGCGGGGGCTTGAGGCATCCAGTGCTGCGCTGGGTCTTGGGGCTGCCATCAAGGAATTGGGTTCCGGGTTGGGTGGTTGGGGCATCAGCCCCACCACCTTCACTGTGTGCCCCAGCAGGTGGAAACTGTGGCTGGAGTTGAGCAAGGGCACCCTCAGGACGATGCGGAGCGTCCTCAGCGCCGGGTGGGGATGCTGCTCCTGGGGACTTTGGTTCCAGGCTGCGGTGGGGATGCCGGCAGCGGCGTAGGGTCAAGGCGGTGGGATCAGAGGTGGCACCCAGTGGGCCTAGGACTGGCACCATCAGGGCGGGCAGAGGGGACTCCCGTGTCTCACTGGAGCGGTGAGCGCGTCTGCCCTGCCTTGCCCCTGCACCCACTGCTCCGCGGCTTCATCCCGGGCCGGGGCCTCCTGGGGCCTCCCTGGGGTGCTGCAGGGTCGTGCGGCCCAGTGCTGCCGGGAGCTGCGGGGCCCGGCTGGGCCCTGACACCGGCTGTGCTGGCACCTGGCAATGCTGTGTGTTCCCTGGAACGTACTGCAGCCCCCGGGCAGCGGGGGGCCGTAGCTTCCAGCATGGGTCTGTGGGACTGGAGCAGTTGAGGGTCACAAGGCTGGGGTGGGGCGTGGGGTGGGAGTCCCAGAGCAGCAGTTCAAGGCCTCCGTGCTGTGGTGTCTGGGTGGGCCGCTGCATTAAACCTTTCTTCTCCGCCCCATGAAGAGCCTTTGCCTTCTGGCTTCCTCTCGGGTCCTACGTCGCTTGGCAGGCACGTTGGTGGTATTGGATGCTCTGCGCTTGCTGCTTCCCACCCGCAGCCCGCTGCCACCTGCACTGCCCTGTCGCCGTCCAGCTTTCCCTTGGCCTGCTTGCCGCCCGCTTCTCCCCATTGGGGCCCCTCTTGGCAGGACACAACGCCCGGCGGCAGCAGCAGGTGGGTCAGACCCATCCGAGGCTGCCTCCGCAGCGCCGTCTCCGCCAGCTTGTGCAGACGGAGCAGCCCATAAGTAGAATACCGGCGATCCTTTGGCCTCCTTGCAAAATGCACCCCAGTGACAACAGGGAGCTTTACATCAACAGCAACGTGTCACAGGACAGGAACACAGAGGAGTGAGCATCGCGAGGTATCCTTTTCTTTATACATTGTTTTTTCCCCACAGAGGTGGGCAAAAATGACCCAACCCCTGAGCCCCAAGGTTTCCTCCTCTCCCATATCAAGCATTTGCTCTGTGGCTTTGTGCCTTAAAAGAGGGGCTTGTACCCTGAAAGTGAAGGTTTGGAACTGAAAACTGAGGCTTTGAGGGTGAAAAGAGGGATTTGAGCCCTGGAAGTGAGGATTTGGGTGTTAAGAATGAGGCTTTGAGCTTTAAAACAAGGGTTTGGACCCTGAAAGTGAGGTTTGCAGTCCTAACTATAAGGCTTTGAGACTAAAAGAGGGGTTTGGGTGCTATAAAGAGAGTCTTTGGGACCTTAAAATGAGGCTTTGAGCATTAAAAGAAGGGTTTGAATAATCAAAGGGAGGGTTTGGAATTTAAAAATGAGATTTAGTCCATGAAAATGAGGAGTTTGGACCCTAACAGTGAGACTTTGGGACCTCTGAATGAGGCTTTGTGCCTTAAAAGTGGGGTTTGCACCTTGAAAGTGAAGGTTTGGAACATAAAACTGAGGCGTTGAGAGCTAAAAGAGGGATTTGAACCCTGAAAGTGCAGCTTTGGCTGCTAAAAATAAGGCCTTGATCTTAAAAAGCGGGATTTGGACCCTGAAAGTGAGGTTTGCGGTCCTAACTATAAGGCTTTGCTGTTACAGGTGAAGTTTTCGGTGCTTTAAAGGGAGGGTTTGGGACCTAAAATGAGGGTTTGTCCCTGAAAAGTAGGGGTTTTGACCCTAAAAGTGAAGGTTTGGAATTTAAAAATGAGGCTTTGAACCTTAAGGGAGGGGTTTGTACCCTGAAAGTGAAGGTTTGGAACCTAAAACTGAGGCTTTTAGCCTTAAAAGAGGGGTTTGAACCCTGAAACTCACAGTTTGGAGCAAAAAATGTGAGGGTTTGGGACCTAAAAAGGAGGCAATGAGTATTAAAATAGGGGCTTGGACACTGAACGTGAGTCGTTGGGTGTTACAAATGAGGCTTTGACTGTTAAACAAGGGCTTTGGTTCCTAGAAGTGAGGGTTTGGGTGTTAACAATGAGGCTTTGAGCCATAATAAAGGGGTTTGGACCCTGAAAGGGAGGGTTTGGGACGTAAAAATGATGCTTTGAGCCTTAAACGACAGATTTAGACCCTAAACGTGAGGCTTTGCAACATACAAATGAGGCTTTGACAGTAAAAAAGACAGGTTTGGACCCTGACAGTGAAGGTTTGGAACTGAAAACTGAGGCTTTGAGAGTTAAAAGAGGGATTTGAACCCTGAAAGTGAGGATTTGAGTGTTAAGAATGAGGCTTTGAGCCTTAAAACTGGGGTTTGGACTCTGAAACTCACGGTTTGGAACGAAAAAATGACTGTTTGAGCATTAGAAGACCAGATTCGATGCTAGAAGTGAGGGTTTGGGACCTAAAAATGAGGGTTTGTCCCTTAAAAGTAGGTGTTTGGACCCTAAAACTGAAGATCTGGAATTTAAAACTGAGGCTTTGTTCCTTAACAGAGGGGTTTGGACCCTGAAAGTGAGGGTTTCGTACATGAAGATGAGGCTTTTAGCCTTAAACGAGGGATTTGGACTCTAAAACGTGAGGCTTTGGAAAGAAAAAAAATGATGGTTTGTGCCTTAAAGGACCAGAGTTGATGCTAAAAGTGAGGGTTTGGGACCGAAAGGGGAGGCACTGAGCATTAAAAGAGGGGTTTCGATGATGAAAGTGTGGCTTTGGGTGTTAAAACTGAGGCTTTGAGTGTGAAAATGGGGCTTTGGACCCTGAAAGTGAGGGTTTGGCTCTTACAAATGAGGCTTTGAGCTTTAAAACAGGGGTTTGAACCCTAAAAGTGAGGTTTGCAGTCCTAAGTATAAGGCTTTGAGGTTAAAAGAGGGGTCTGGGTGCTATAAAGTGAGTGTTTGGGACCTGAAAATGAGGCTTTGAGCATTAAAAGAAGGGTTTGGACAATGAAAGGGAGAGTTTGGTATTTAAAAATGAGGGTTACTCCATGAAATGGAGGGGTTTGGATCCCCAAAGTGAGGGTTTGGGATCTAAAACTGAGGCTTTGAGCCTAAAAGACAGGATTGGACCCTAACAGTGAAGGTTTGGGACCCCTGAATGAGCCTTGTGTTTTAAAAGTGGGGTTTGGACCCTGAAAGTGAAGGTTTGGAACTGAAAACTGAGACTTTGAGAGTCAAGAGAGTGATTTGAGCCCTGAGAGTGAGGGTTTGGGTGTTAAAAATGAGGCTTTGAGCCTTAAATGAGGGGTTGCGACCTTGAAAGTGAGGGTTTGGGACTGAAAGCTGAGGCTTTGAGTGTTGAAAGACAGGCTTGGGACATAAAACTCTCCCTTTCAGCATCGAATCCAGCATATTAATGCTCAAACCTTCATTTTTTAGTTCCAAACCGTGCATTTTAGAGTCCAAAGCCCTTGTTTAAGGCTCAAAGCCTCATTTTTATGTGCCACACCCTCATTTTCAGGGTCCAAACCCCTCTATTAAGGAATAAAGCCTCATTTTTAGGTGCCAAACCCTCACTTTTCAGGTCCAAACCTGTCTTTTTTAGGGTCAAACCCTCATTCTTAGGTCCCAAGCCCTCACTTTTAGGGTTCAAACCCCAGTTTTAAAGCTCAAAGCCTCAGTTTTACCACCCAAAGCCTCACTTGCAGGGTCCAAACCCCTGTTTTAAAGCTCACAGCCTCAGTTTTACCACCCAAGGCCTCATTTTTAGGGTCGAAACCCCTCTTTTAATGCTCAGTGCCTACTTTTAAAGCCCCAAACCCTCACTTTTAGCATCCAAAGCCTCACTTTCAGGTGCCAAAACCTCATTTTTAATGATCAAAACCCTCCTTTCACCCGCAAAGCCTCAGTTTTAGGTCCCAAACCCACACTTTTAGGGTCCAAACCTGTCTTTTAGGTTCAAAGCCTCAGCTTTAGGTCTCACAGCCTCACCTTCAGGGTCCAACCCCCTCTTTTAATGCTCAGTACCTCCTTTTTAGGCCCCAAACTGTGCCCTTTTAGCATCAAATCCAGTCTCTTAATGCTCAAACCATCATTTTCTCATTACAAACCATGCGTTTTAGAGTCCAAAGCCCTTGTTTAAGCTCAAAGCCTCATTTTTAACAGCCAAACCCTCACTTTCACAGTCCAAACCTGTCTTTTAAGTTCAAAGCCTCAGTTTTAGGTCCCAAACCCTCACTTTCAGGTGCCAAACCCCTCTTCTAATGCTGAAATCCTTATTTTAAGTCCCAAACCCTCATTTTTGGTGTTCCAAACCCCTTGTTTAAGGCTAAAAGCTTCCCCTTTTAGGTGCCAAACCCTCACTTTCAGGGTCCAAACCCCTCTATTAAAGAATAAAACCTCATTTTTAGGTGCCAAACTCTCACTTTTCAGGTCCAAACCTGTCTTTTTTAGGGTGAAACCCTCATTCTTAGGTCCCAAGCCCTCATTTTTAGGGTTCAAACCCCAGTTTTAAAGCTCAAAGCCTCATTTTTACTACCCAAAGCCTCACTTTCACTACCCAAAGCCTCACTTTCAGGGTCCAAACCCTCTCTTAATGCTCAGTGCCTACTTTTAATGTGCCAAATCCTCACTTTTAGGTACTAAAATCTCATTTTTAATGTCCAAAGCCCTATTTTCTCATGCAAAGCCTCATTTTGAGATCCCAAATCTTCGCTTTTGGGGTCCAAACTTGTCTTTTAGTTTCAAACCCTCACTTTCAGGCTGCAAACCCCTCTTTTAATGCTCAGTGCCTCCTTTTTAGGTCCCAAACCCTCCCTTTTAGCATCGAATCCACTGTATTAATGCTCAAAACGTCATTTTCTCGTTCTAAACCGTGCATTTGAGTCCAAACCCCTTGTTTAAGGCTCAAAGCCTCATTTTTAGCAGCCAACCAGACCCTTTTTTAAAGCTCAGTGTCTCCTTTAAAGTCCCAACCTGTCACTTTTAGGTGCCAAGACCTCATTTTTAATGCCCTAACCCCTCTTTTCACCCGCAAAGCCTCACTTTTATATCCCAAACCTTTAGTATTGGCATTGAATGCGGTCTTTGAATGCTCAAACCGTCATTTTCTCTTTCCACACTGTGAGTTTTAGAGCCCAAACCCCTCTTTTAACGTACAAAGCCTCATTCAGAGGTCCCAAACCCTCACTGTTAGGGTCCAAACCTGTCTCTTTTACTATCAAACCTCATTTGTATGTCACAAAGCCTCATGTTTAGGGTCTAAATCCGACTTTTAAGGCTCAAAGCCTCATTTTTAGGTCCCAAAGACTCACTTTAAAGCACCCAAACCCCTTTTTTAACAGGAAAGCATCATTTTTAACACCCAAACCCTCACGTTCAGCTTCTAAACCCCTCTTCCTCTTCCTCCCCAGCACGCTGGGCACGCGACGTCCTGAAAGCGCGGCACGGTGTGGGCCAGCTGCAGGGCCCTGCTTTTATAGGTCCCGAGCAACAGCGAGGTGGCTCTTGGCAGCAGGAGCCCATTGTGGTGTTGATTGTGCCTGTGGGCGACGCGTGTGGCCAAATATGGGGGGTTTGGGCGCGGGGGGGCGGTGGCCTCAGAGATGGCCAGATGTGGGAGAAGGAGGAGGGTGGTGGGGCTGAGGGCTGAGTAATACCCATGTGTCGTAGGGTAGAGCATTTGACCAAGTGCTGTATTTGGAAAGACAGTATTTCAGTCAATGCTTGCTTAGCAAATGGTGGTCTCAGAGGTTCCACACAATCCTGCTGGAGTTTCTGTAGGTCTCAAAGTAGTTTGCTGACTCTGTAGGGATTTGTGATCCTAAACGCCTTGCCCACGTGCATGCCATGTCCGCCGGGTTGTTTTGCTGTTGGCTGCACTTGGTGAAGGCAGGGAGGCATATTTCACCCTTTAGTCCCTGAGGAGGTGAGAGGAGGAGCTGGCAGGAGCTGACGTGGTTTGAGAGAAGAGTGTGACTCAGTAAGAAGTTCTCATGGCTACTCCTGAGGGATGGGCTTTCACTCTAGCGGTGTGTGCCTATAGATAATGCCTCGCAAGAGAGCTTTGGCTGCTGGAAGGCCGTGACTCCTCTAACTTCATCAGTTCTGTGATCAAGTCATGGAACAAAGCGCTTTGCATGCCTATGTATGGCATTATTTCAGATCTCCCTTTGTAGCTAAGTACGTAGGTTTGTGAAGAAACCGGGATGGTGCAGGGAATTCTGCAAAACACATTTAGAACCAATATTGTGAGGGAAATGCTCAGTTTTGAAAATGTGCAAAGCTTTTACGGCCAAACTTACCCGTTACGGTTTGACACTCAGTTCTCTTGCTTGTCAGCTGTAGTTTCTCTTTGCCATCAGATTAAGTGCCTGGGAGAGATACAGTACAATATGCAGGTTCTATTAGACATAGACATTCTTTCCTACTGAGGTGTAATGTCTGCTTTTCTCTCAGAATGACCCTTCTCTCTCCTGTGATTTTTTCCGCAGCGTTTGGCATCCTGTGTTGAAAAGTACAGTTTGGATCTGACGGGCAGAGCCTTTCCCTTGAGACGGCAGGGCAGCAAGACCAAACTACTCAGCTGTCAGGCTATAGAAACCTTTCCCAACCGCGCAGCCAGAGAAGGCAGCGTTGATGAAGGTTTGTTCCTGATGTCCCTGTTTGGTTTTTCTAAACTAAATGGTTTTGGCATCCAAGCAATGAATGCTGTTCCATACCCACAGCCTGAAAGTCTTAAGTCTCTGTATAAACTAACTTCTTGGGCTTATTTCAAAGGAAAAACTGGGTGCTGAAATTCTGTGGGACTTGTTAAAATAAACCCTATTTTTCCCTTCAATGCTTGCTGACATGCTGTAGCGATGTATGGTGGGGTCACCTCTATAACGCCTGTCAGTCATTTTATTCCTCCAGCTCTCGTCTTTGAACAGTAAGATCATCCCCTCCATTGCTTAGGAGCGTTCCCTCAACTTTCTTTTTTCCCCTCTTCCAACCTATGCCTGCACCTGCATCCAGCTGGCGGCCGGTCAGGAGTGCTGTTCCCCCGGGCTCGGTGTTGGGGCCAGATCTGTTTGATACCTTCCCCAACCACCTGGATGAGCCGGCAGTGTGCCAGGGTGGCCAGGAAGGCCACCAGCATCCTGGCTTGTATGAGAGATAGTGTGGCCAGCAGGAGTAGGGCAGTGATCGTCCCCCTCTACTCGGCAGTGGTGAGGCTGCACCTCGAATCCTGTGTTCAGTTTTGGGCCCCTCACTACGAGAAAGGCACTGAGGTGCTGAGTGTGTCCAAAGAAGGGCAGCGAAGCTGGTGAAGGGTCTAGAGCACAAGGTTTAGTTGGGATCTTAGGAAAAATTTCTTCACAGAAAGGGTTGCAAAGCAGTGGAACAGGCTGCCCAGGGAAGTGGTGGCGTCACCATGCCTGGAGGGAGTTAAAAGACGTGCAGACGTGGCGCTTTGGGACAGGGTTTAGTGGTGGACTTGGCAGTATGAGGTTTACAGTTGGGCTCGATGATCTTAAGGGCCTTTTCCAACCTAAATGATTCTACGAGTCTATGATCTGCCTGTGCACTTTGCCCTCTCTGTGTCTAATAGGTTCCTACACCTACAAGCTCTTAAAGCAATAGCTTCTGGCTTCCCTCGTCCGGACCGACAGTTAAAACTCCTCTGGTGTCTTTCATTACCTTGCAATAATGAGATGTGCATCTCTGGGTTTGCACATCCAGTGATGCTCTGAGCACATCTCTGAGCCGGCTGCAGTGATAACTTTCACAGCCTTTTGTTTGGGTGTGTGAATGCCCTTCCCTCTCTTCTTACTGGCCTTAACTTATGTCTGCTTGTTACAAAGATGACACTGGCATGACTTTCTAGGCTATTTGTGTTTATTAGCTTTGACTTAGTCCTGAAGAGGCAGCTTCCACCTCTTTTGGGGTGCCATCCTCTAACAACAGCGTGTCAAAATCTAATGAAAACCCCTTTGGATTTTCTCCACTTGTGTCACGATTCTGAGGAGAGGGCCTTCTAAAACCTTGTCAAAAACAACCAACACACACACCCGCCAAAAAACCCAAACCAAAACCAACAAAAAAGGCCCTTTCGGTCCCCTTTTCATGAAGTCTGAGGCATGGAAAAATGCTTGTCATTTTTCTGATGGCTCCTCATTAGCTTTTATCCAGAAACTATTCAAGTTGTAGGCCCACATGAGCTTCTGTTGGATGTGGGTTGAGGTTAGAAATGCAGCTGGCTTCTGATTTATGAAACTAATTGACATCTTCAAAGGCAGTTTCAGCGGCTCACACAAGTGAAAGGGCACAGAAGTTCACGATGACACACAGTAAAGTGTGGGAGGCTCCCTGAGCAGCCCTGATGAACTCAGCAGAGAACAGAGACCCATTTTGCCAAATGACCTGTCTCCTGGTTCCCTGCTCTGTCAGGGTAAAGGATGCACCCCCCACTTTGCTCACATCTGGAGAATGCCTTCTCCCCAGAGGCGACAGACCATGCCACTTCTTGAGAGAACCCGAGTGTAACATGGTCAATGTTTGATGTTAAACTCTTTGTTCCAATCTCCTGTTTGTTGGGGTTGGGTTTTGGTGTTTGTTTTGTGTGATAATTGTGTTCTTTCATTCTGACTGTGCTGGAAAGGAGCTATTCGTAACACTCGTAATCGAGTCGAATCTGGAAATTAATAATGCCAGCTGAGTGATCAAGTGTATATGACAAGAATTTGTATGCTTTCTAAAAGCAGCAATGTATGTTTTCCTAGGGTGGTGGGTTGGTTTTTGGTTTTTGTTTTTTTCTAACCATCTTGATGCACTCTTACTGTATGGGAAACTTGATTACCTGACAATTGTGTATTGGATTTGTCTTAGGACGGATACAGGTTGAACTCGCAAAGGGGGGCAGCATGACTGAAACCTATCACAGAGGTGATGCTATGGTGTACATTGTTAAAATTCTTCTTAGTCAAGTGTTGCGTTTCATGAGTGACGTAACAGAATGAATCCAAAATAGAAAGTGATGTTTTGAAAATGTCAGATAGATTGTATTTTCTCCCACTAAGAAACAATGTCTTGCCTTTTCCAGTCATATCTCCTGGCACCAGTGTCTCAGTCTTCAGCTGGCAAGTGAATACACGCGGCCAGGGAAAACCATCTACTTATTTGGGTGTATTTGACTTTGACTGCTGGTATCAGGCTCAAATGCCAGGCTCGCTAAGGTAGGTTTTTATGAAGCTGTTTTCAGTATCCCTCCCCATAATTCATTGGAAAGTCGGCGTTTAGCTTCTGCACTTGTTTTCTTTCAGGCCAGAAGAATCCCTTCAGGACTGCCCCTATTTTGCACTGTGGTCACTGGACGCTGTAACAAGCACGACTGCTCCAAACCTCCTTCTGGATGTTGTGGTGCAGGAGCGCAGCCTAAGCTGGAGAGTTCCTCCTTCTTATCCACAACCTGAGCTGTGTTTTCATCCAAGCACCTATAATTTTGGTAGGTATTACACGGCTTTGAATAGTGATAAGCTTAAACGAGCTCAAATGCCATTTATTGGTTCTCCTGTTCATTGTTTGTCACGCAAAAACCCAACCAAACCAAAACACCCCAACCCCCCACCCACCCAACTCTGATGACGTTGTACTGACCAAGTGTGTGCTGTTGTGACACCTGCCTGACAGGCGGCTGGGTCTGGGGGTTGGGTGCTTCTGTAACGCAGCCCGTGAGGTGGTGCTGGTGATCAAATGAAATGACTCTGGGCTGAAGCTCAAAGCGCAGCACCTCGATAGCCCCGGAGGGAAAATCTCTACACTCAGTCATCGTTTTTCTAAAAAAGGCTGTAAGTGATGTCATGAGGAGAACGGGTACTCAGTTGTACCTTTCCAGAGGTTGCTGTGACAAAAATGTAAACTGGTGCTACCATCACGGTGAGAGTATGGAATGTTGTCCAATGTTCATTGTCTCTGCAGATGGCACGTGCCTGCTGAGCTCTGGAGTTGTTCATGTGACGTGCAGCGGCTTCCAGAAGGAGGTGAGCTTTTACTGTATCTTTATGGAGAATGTCAAGAGATGGACCTTTCCTAAGCTTTCCATGGCGCTGCTTTCGGTGTCAGGGACCATTTAATGCTCCTCCTGCCCATCCACACGCGTAACTGCAATTGTACCCTACCAGTTTTATCAAATGTAATGTTTGAGGTCCCCTCTTGGGAGTGTAAACCCACCGTTGTCTCCTGTTGAAGCACGATCAGGGCCTGAATGTCTAGAAAGGAAGAGAGTGCTGCTCTAGGAGCAGGAAGAGAAAGTCGGGGAAAGCTGTTCCTTCTCTCTCATCAATGAGTGCAACTGCCTGCGTGGTCCTGAGTTCGGGTTTTGATCCCTGATTACCCTGGAAAAGAGGACAGAACGGAGAAAAGGAAGCATCGTTCCCTCAGAACAACCTTCCCCCCCCGTCAGTCTCTCAAAGCATTAGGTTCCGTGCAGAACCTGACGATGGGGGTGTCTCACTCGGATGCGAGTGTCTGCGAACATCCGCTTGCGGGACTATACCTGACCGTTTGCTTCCAAGGCAGTGAGCTGCAGCAAACAATTGCTGTTGGCAGCTCTACCCGATGACTTCCCTGTATTTTCCCTTCATCGGTCGGCTTTGCTGCAGCCTCTCAAAGCAGATCTTCACCTCTGTAGCCTTTGCCTTGTGCTACAGGTGCCCAATTGACTCCTCTGGGACTGCCCTCTTGTTGCTGCAACACCTCAGTCACCTTTAGCTCGTGACACCCACCACCTTCTCTCTGCTTTATCCCACCGCAGTGACTTCACCCCCCTCCTTCAGAGGTTTCCCATTTGCAGGGCACCAACCTTTCTCTCTCCTCTGAAGGATTTCCCTGAGAGATGCAGCCTTTGTGATGAAGAACCCATCTTCACCCAGGCAGGCTCCAAGCGAAATGCTGAGCGAGCGAGTCATCAGGCAGAGGAGCACTTAGTAGGAAGGGGAGAGCAGGCTTTCCCTGCCCTCATCTTCCTCTCTACTGGATTCCTCACCAGATCTGTGGGGGTGCGCTGGGGCAAAGAGCACTTGTGCACAGTGTGGTAGCTAACATGAACGTCTTGGCAGGTTGGCCTGGCCCATAGGCTGTCTCTTTTGCAAGCCTGATGTAGGCTCTTCCATTCAGATTGGGTGATCTGATGTCAGCTCCACGTTGGAAATAATTGGGAAATGCAGAAATTTGTCATACCCTTTGCTGAATTGAGACTAGATCATTCAGAGGCTTGTTAGGCATTTGAGCAGGAATTGCTTGTGAACGTGAGTAAGACAAATCTCAGAATTAGGGGCAAGAAGCTTGGTTTGGGGTTTTGTTTGCCACCATAAGTTGTACTCGGTGTGTTTCCTTGTCTGAGACTGGTTTTCAGAAAAAGATGGAAATCTGATGTGTGTATTCGAATGTGTAGAAATGGCTTTGAATGTGATGATTTTATTTAGAAGGGAAAGATACTTCTGAATGTGCTTAAAAAGCCAAAGAAACAAGCAAACAAAGAGCAAAAGCCCTAAAAAGGAAAATTTGCTGAGGGCTCAGTCTTGGGCCCCTCGGGACAAGAAGGACATAGAGTTGCCGGCGCGTGTCCAAAGAAGGGCACCAAAGCTGGGGAAGGGTCTGGAGAACAGGTCTCATGAGGAGAGGTTGAGGGACCTGGGGTTGTTTGGCCTGGAGGAGAGGAGGCTGAGGGGAGACCTTATCGCTCTCTGCAACTGCCTGACAGGAGGCTGTTGTGAGGTGGGGCTTGGTCTCTTCTCCCAGGTCACTAGCGATAGAACGAGAGGAAACGGCTTCAAGCTGCATCAGGGGAGGTTTAGGTTGGATATTAGGGAAAATGCCTTCACTGCAAGGGTGGTCAGGCGTTGGAAGAGGCTGCCCAGAGAGGTGGGGGACTCACCATCCCTGGAGGTATTGAAAAGACATGTAGACGTGGCACTTGAGGGCACGATTTAGGAGACATGGTAGTGTTGGGTTGACAGTTGCACTCAATGATCCTAGAGGGCTTTTCCAACCTTAAGGATTCTATGATTCTATGTTTCTATGATCATTTCACCTGGAAGAAGTATCAGAACACCAGCTGCACTCAGCTACTCCTTAACAGTGCACGTCTGTGCCTGCCTGTGCTTTGCCCTTCTGAAGGATTGCCACGGCATTAGAACACAGTGTTTGAAGCACCTAAAACTGAAACCTATTAGAACATCAATGTTTCACTTCTTTTCTGTCATTTTGGGAAATGACAACTTAATGTTTGGGGTGTCGTAACTCCTTCATGTCTTCATAGCCTGGAAAGCTGCTTGATCTTGGCTTCACTGCTTCCATGCAAACGTTGCAGAGTTCTGTTTGTTCTGTCCCCTTCGCGCATTCCTGATGGCAAACTTCTCTGCACCCCATGTGCCATGGGTATAAGCAGGGCACGTTGCTGGGAATAGTTAATTGGAACGCAGTAAATTGAGAGGGTAATGTAGAGGCATGCAAATAAAGATTAGAATTAGCCTTTGGGAAGTTGATATGTCAGGGGAAAATTCCATGTGCTCCTCAAAGCAACAAGCAGCCCAGCCTGTGATGCCTGAGTGAGTGTAGAGTTAGAAACAAGCACTTACTGTTGTGGTTTGGATGTTGAAAGCAGGTAGGATTCTCCTTTGATTTCGCCTGTTACTTTTAGGAGGAGCAGTTAGAGGCGGTCTTGTCAGCTGCTGCCCAGACAGGTTCTGTAGGGCTTCTGACTGGCTGCATTAAGCTTTGGACATCTAAAGGTAAGACTTATTATGTTTTTTTTATGTTGCATGGTTTCTTCGTTTGGAATTCTTGATTCATTTCTTTTTTGTTCTCTCTTTTTAAAGAGCAGCCAAGTTCTGCTGCTAATTTAGAGTTGGCCCTTGACTGGACGTGGAGCAGAGTGATCTATACAAAAGGCGCATTTGAGCAAATCTGTGAGTACTAGTGCAGCCATGCTGCAAACCTAGAATCAGTCTTTCCAGTTGAGCTTATTCAGTGATCTGCTGGTAGATGGTCTTGCCCGCAGATCTGGAAGTGCACTTTGAAACTCTGAAATGGCTCTGTAGGCTAACGATTTCATACTTGTTCTTGAAAAGGTGTTGCGCTGTTTGACGGCTCCTGCAGCTCCACTGACCCGCAGAGGTTACAGGCTCTGCAGCACCGCCAGTTGCTTTTGAGCAACCTTAGCACAGTCTTAAACTGTTTTCTAACAGAGGCACAAGAGCTCGCTGGAAAAGGTTTGTCACAGTATTTCTAACTGTCTGGTGTGTCTTATGAAGATTTGGAACGATGCTGGGGCTGTAATTGTGGAAAGAGGAGCTGTTGTTGGTTTTGCTGATTGGCAGAAAGTCAAATGTAGCGGGGAGAAGGGGCTTAAATGGGAGGGGTTGGGGCTGCCACTTAACGCGCGTTGAGTTCAGGGCACGAGTTTGTTGGGGAGCTCGTGCGAGTGGGTGGGGAGGCTGCGTTCAGCAAGGAGCTGTGCAAGCACCCGGCTTGAAATTACAGCAACGGGATGTGGCACTGTGACAAATACTCCCTTTGATTGTCAGCTAGCAGTGCGTAATTGCATGCAAATATTGGGCTGGAAATTACTAAAATCAGAGAGGAAGCCTAAATGAGTAACATGTGAAGTGAGTTGCATGAGTTTCTGTAGCTGTTTCTATTAGAACTTGTTCCTGGCATATTGAGGAGAAAAGAGAAAATCCCTTTGCTAGAGTAAACCTCTCTGCTACGTGAAGAACAGGTGCCTTATCCATGAGTGGATTTAGTAGTTCCGACTTCACTTTTTTTTATTAAACCTTTAGTGAATCTTCTTCTTTGTAGGGGTTGCTTGTGATTGTGGGCTTTTACTTCAGTTAAGGAAGTGATACGGAGTGAAAAATGCACAGGCAAAGATTCCTACCGTGTTATTTTTCTACTTTCTCTTTAGTGCAATGAGGGGAGTTTTATAAAAAACAAAAGAAATTGCACACCAACAGTCCTCTTAAGCTTCTTTTCATGTTTTGCAGACTTGACAAACAAGCTGGCGGTGACCAGCCTCGCAGCTTTGTATGCACGAGTGGTCCTCTGGTTCTGTGGGTCCCGTCTCCTGCCAGAGGGCTCAGGTAAGCCTAAACTGTCACGCATCTGTAGCAGTCAGTGCTTCCTATGAACACGTGCTTCCCCGTGGTTTTGTCAAGGCTTCATCAACACCAAGTCGTGCCGGTTCAGTGACAGCAGATGCTGAAGTTCTGCTGCTGAAATTGAGATTTCACTGTTTTTTCAACTCCTTCGTGTAGAAAGATGGAAGCAGTTTCTTTCCAGGGTGTTTCTCAGAAACAGCACTAAGCCTCTGAGTGAAGGAGTTGCTCGTGCCCACAGCTTGAAATCCTTGGGATTGTAAACAAGTAACTCCTAAAGCACCAACACGGGAATGCTTGATTTTACAGTAAAAGCCTGACGTGCGTGTTTTGAACTTTTTACGGATTGTTTGAGGAAAAAATACACCTTGGAAATAGTTCATCGTTTGGATGGGTTATAAATCCTATTGTCAGCCTTAACTGTCTTACGCATGTTCACATGACATGTTTAAAAACCCATTCCCTTTGAGAACTGGGGTTTTTTTTTTAGAGTGAACTTCAGCTGACACTACATGTTCTGGATGCTACATCACCTGTAAGCTTGAAATGGCACTTAGGACAAGGAGGAATTGACTCCTGTGTCGTAGGTCTCTTTTAGCAAAGGCAGAAGGAGGATGGGCTTCTTTCAAAGTTGGAGGCTGGCCTGTGCTTTTGATGCTCAGCTTGTGTGTTCTTCTGTCTTTTTAGTCAAAAACTGTAGGTTGAAAATGTGATATGACTTCTTTAACTTACTTCTTATTTATTGCCTGTAGGTGATGAGATGCGTTTCTCTAGACCTTTCTACAATTATCCTCTGATTCGGAGCTACTACGCTGGTCATCGACAGAAACTGGAGCGTTTATCAAGGTAGGACGTGCAGGAAAGCTCTAGAGCAGTTCCGCTGCAAATTCAGAAGCGGCAGCAAGTGGCTGCCGGCGAGCGCACGGCGATGGAGAGGAGCCGGGAGGAGGCTGTGCCCATGCAGCGTGCTGCGAGCAAAGCCACGAGCATCCTCCGCCGTGGCTCAGGAGAGACGGGATTTTGGCGTGGGTGATGCCAGCGCTGCCCTCGGCCACCCAGCAGGGACGAGGGGTGGGCAGGAGCTGCCAGTGCCGGCAGCGTGGCGTGAAAAGCAACGGCCCCTTGCCTCGCAGGGCAGCCCCTTGTTCCAGGGATCCACCCGCCAGGGATTGAAGGAAGGAAACCAGATTGCTGCTTACGGCTTTGCTTTGAGCGTGTTTTGGATTTGAAGAGCGCGTTTAATAAAGGGTATCTTATGTCAACAAAGTGTCCAGAGTCGTTCTGTGGTTACAAGGCGAGGGCAGTCGGGGTCTTGGGGGCTCGGTGGGTGGAAACCCTTTCTGGCTGGGAGCATCCACCCACCCGTCCCCCTGCACCTCCCCAAAACCAGCCCAGCTGCTTCAAGTCTCCTAAACACTTCCCAATGTCCCTTTCAACCCGCATTACCGACCCATCCTAAATCCTGCCTCCTCCGAGCCCTGCCAGGATGGAGAAGGTGCAAATGCAAACGAAACCTCTGCAGGGAGAGCCTGGCCGGGGGTAGCGGCAGCTTCCTGGTGCGGGGTGCGGGTGGCCGGGCAGTGGGCACAGGCGCCGGGGCCCCGGCACTGCGAGGACGGATGAAGACACCCAGAGGGGACCTTTCCTGGAGGGGAAGGGGAGAAGAGGAGCGCTGAAGAGAAATCCCTCCAGCGCCGGGGAAGAAACCTCGTGCTGGGAGCTGATGCCTTGAAGGTGAGAAGGGCTGTAAGGGGGGGTTATAATTTGGTTTTAATGGAGGGGCTGATGCGTGGTGGGGGGAAGCACCTTGCGGCAAGTGGGTTGCTCGCAGACAGCCCCATCCTGCGCAGGGGGAGGGTGGGGATGGGAGCGCTGAGGCCTGAAGTGCTTTGCTGCAGGCTGCTCAGGAAAGCCCTCGAGCTCTTGCTGCCTTCAGGTGTGTTTTTGCAGAGGCAGGCCCTGCTCCCGAGGGAGGTGACTTGTTAGAAGGGCAGCAAACTGAGGGTTGGGGTTGGTTTCTGGCTGTCGGTCTGCTGAAAAGGGAGATAGAGATTCCCGCTCCCCTGGGAGTCGCCTCCTCCCTCCTCCACGGCTGGTCCCAGCACCCGCCAGCTCCCAGCCTGCGGCCGCTGGGGAAGGGCGCGAGCAGAGGGGACTCTGCCCGTGTGCTGGGGAGAGGGTTTGACCCTCCCAGCTCGTCTGGCCCAAACCCCCGGGGGTCCTGGCAGGAAAAGCCCTTGTTGTCCGCACCACTGGTGGCAGCAGCAGCCCCCGAGAGCGGGTCTGGCCGCCCCCCTGCCCCTTGCTCTCAGGGGTCCTTCCCCCGTGGGGCAGTGGGCAGGAGGAGTGCCTGGTGGTTAAACCTTCCCGGAGACACCCCGAAGCCCCCCACCCCGCAAAGGGCAGGCCTTACAGTGTAAGGGGAAAGCAAACGGCTTCCCTTGGCTTTCATGGCTGCTCTTGGCCCCCTCGGTTGGGGTGCTGGGGGTCCCTCCCTGGTCTCTGTTAAAGCCCTTGGGCGGGCAGTGGTGGGGCTTGGGGAGTTCGTAGAGAGACATGTGTCTGTAATCCTTCTAATTAAATAAAGGCAGGCCCCATCCTTGAATCTGGGGCTCTACCAGCCCCCCTCCCCCCTTCAGCTTTGCCCTGGTCACTGTGGGCTCCTCAGGGTCACAAGTGGAGGGGGGTCCCAGGCAGGAGGGAAGGGCTGGGGCTGCCCCTGCACCAGCCCCACGGGGGCACCAGGATGTGGGGTTTGGGATTGCTGGGGATGGATTTGGCACTGGGTGCGGGGTACGGTGGGATCCCGCATCCTCCCTGCCACCTCCCCGCGTACCCCAACCCTGCCCATCCCCACCCCGGGGCTCCGTCCCTCAAATAGCCGAGTCTCAGCCCAAACTGGCAGGTCCACTCCACCTCCCCATGGCCATGCGAGGACCAACCGCAGGGCCAGGAGCTGTGTTATTGTTATTTTTGTTGTTATTTGCATTCCCTCTGCCGCTCCCCCCAACCACTGCCGTGAGGGTTTCTGGGCTCTCCCTTACCGGGGGCACAGGAATGTGCAAGGGCTGGGTGGTGACACTGGGGATCAGGCATCCAAACAAGCTGTCGCCCCGCTGAGCCTTATTCTGGGGGGAAAAGCCTGTTTTGAGGGAGCAGAGCGGGTGATTCCGCTCCACCCACACCCCCTGACTGTTGGTCGCAGCATCATTCGAATGACGGAACCCTCGGCCCCAGCTGCCCCAGTGCAGCCAGTGCTGGGCTCCTCGGCCTCGGGGGCCTCTCCTCGCCCAAAGACACGCGAGTTTGGGCTCACAGCCCGGCAGCGAAGCCGGACACCACAGCCCCAGCCCGGGAATAACGGACGCCTGGATCCACCGGCTCTCGCTGAGTAAGGGTGTGCTTGGGCTGGGCCTGTGCCCCCTCCCCGGGTTGTTTTAGGGGCGCTAGGTGAAGGGAGAGGCAGAAAGAGCAGGAAACCAAGGGAAGCTGGTAGCAGGAGGGGAACGTTAAGATATTTTGGCGAGGTGGTGTAGCCTGAGATTTTGTCCTGCTAGCAGCAGGTGGGAGAATCATTCTTGCTTTGCGGGATGGCAGGGCTGGATTTTGGCTGTTTGAGGGGGGTTTGGCTGTTTTTATTCTTTCTTACTTTGGCTGAAGGCTTGTTGGGCAGCACTGGCCTGCTGGGGTCTGGGTGACACCGTGGCACAGGGGTTTGAGGGAATTTCCCTGAGTTTGGGGCTGCTCAAGCACCCTGGGGGAGGTGTTGTGGCTCCGGTGCGCAGCACCCTGGGGATGGGTCTCGCCCAGCGGCACCCGGAGCACCCAGGGCCAGCCCTGCCCGGGTGCCGGAGAGCAGCTGCGCTTCAGGGAGCTTCAACCCTCTCCCTGTTGCTGTTGCAGGATCTGCCCCATCCCCTCCCTTCCCTTCACGTGCACCCCGTGAAAGCAGGAGCTGCCGAAGTGCCGAGGCATGGCTGAGGGGTGGCTGCGCTGCCTGCAGGCAGGAAAGGACGGAGGGCCGGAGGGCAGCGTGGGGGACTCAGACGACCTGGACGACAGCCTGACCAGCCTCATGTGGCTGCAGGACTTCTCGATCAGCGCCTGCATGGGCAAGTCCTCCTGCTGCCCCAGTGACCCGGACCCCCAGGACTGTCACAGCATCCCCAGCTCTGCCGCGCCGTGCTCGCCCCCGGCCGCCGACCCGGCACGCATGGGCATGCCCCACACTCCCTGCAAGCCCATCTCCTCCTCCACCTTGAGGACGGCGCACCACCCCACGGCCGCGCACCCTCAGCTCGTGCAGGACATTGACTACAAGACCAACCCACACATCAAGCCACCCTACTCCTACGCCACCCTCATCTGCATGGCGATGGAAGCCAGCCAGAAGCCCAAAATCACCCTCTCCGCCATCTACAAGTGGATTACTGACAACTTCTGCTACTTCCGACACGCCGATCCCAACTGGCAGGTACGAGATTTGGAGACTTCTTGCCTTCTCCCCTCTCCCCACGGGGCTGGGGAGGGCTTTCCACAGCCCCCACGGTGCAAGGCAAGATCCCGCGGGGATGCTGGATCCCTCTGGCAGGAGAGCGATGCCGGCAGCCGGCGGGGAAGGGCTGTAACGGGAAAGAGCTTGGGTGTGCAGAAATGCCACGGCCATGAGGGCGGCGGAGGGAAGGAGCCATTCTAGGGGAGAGCCCGGGGCCCTGTTGGGAGCGGGGAGGTACCCACTGGTCTGCTGGTCCCTCCGGCTCCTCTTGGTGCTGGGGCGAAGGCGTCTCTGTGCCCAGCTCCACCTTCCTGGCGCTCTCGTGGGGTCCCCAGTCCCTCGGGGGTGAGCACACATGAAATCGCCAGGCCGAGTGCCTCTGGGGGCTGAGGAGCAGGTGTAGGAGAGGGACGGAGCCGACCCCCAGGCAGATTGTTGCACAAATCCCTCGCTGCAGAGGTCCAGAGCAGAAATGCTGCTGCTTTCCAAGCAGGGCAGAGGGCAGGTCTCCTGACCCCGGGACAGGCAAAGGAGGCTCCATCACTGTGACGAGCCGGTGAGGCCTCAGAGGGAAACCCAAGAGAGGTCAAATAGGGCTGCTGTCCCCAGCCAGCACAAGCGTGCCCTCGGGGGGCAGGGGCCAGCTCCCCCACGCTCACCAGCTCTGGGGACAGCCTGAAGCACAGGGGCTTTTCCCAGCCACCTTGGCTCGCTGCCCTCCTCCGGCACACGACGGGACCTCCGGCACGGGGGGCTTTCTCGGCTGTGGCAGGGCAGGAGGGACCCGGGAGGCTCGTCCCTCTGCTCGGGTTATTTGCAGCCCGCGCCCGCAGCACGCCAGCGATCCCGGCAGCGGTGCTCGCCCGGGCAGGGCAGGGCGACGGCGCTGCAAACCCCCTGCCCGGGTGCTGCCCACCTTCTCCCTGCGCAGGGCGGTCGCCAGCGCCTCTGGCAGCCCAGTGCTTTCTGTTCTTCTTTTTTCCTTTTTTCTTTATTCTTTTGTCTTATTATTATTCTTTATTCTTTTTTCTTTTCTTATTTTTTCTACTTTTTATTTCTCCTTTTTCTTTTTTCTTTTTTCTTTTTTCTCTTCTATTTATTTTTTCTTCTTTTTTATTTATTCTTTATTCTTTTTTAATTTTTTTTCATTTTTGTTTTTTCTCCTTTTTTTTTCTTTTTTTCTTATTGCTTCCCTTGCCTCCCTCTCTCTTTTTGGTCTCTTCTCTCTTCGGTTTGGTCTCTTCTTGGCTGTGTTCTCATCCCCTCTCCTCATTCCCATACATGAAGACAGCCTGGAAAGGTCATGCCACCTACTCTGGGGGGAGATGATGGAGATATCCCTGTGGGAGCTGAGTGCTTTGGAAAGGAGCCAACACACCCGGGCTTCAGCCCGGAGGAGGGGTTTTGGGGGTGGCGGGGGGGTGCGGTGTGGGTGTGCGCATGTTTTTCAACAGCTCTAAGTGTTCAAGCCTTGGTTTTCCTCTTCAGCACTACGGGTTATGGATAAATAAGCATAAAGGTATCTAGGCAACATTACAAAAAAAACCACCCACCTCTACCATATCCAATCTCTTAATCCAGTCTTAGCTTTGTGGAGTCCAACGCTGGGGCATTTACCCAATAGCTGAGTTTCCTTTCGAATTAGTCACATCACTCCAGGCACATTCAGGGCTTCAGAACCACTCGACTGAGGCTGCCTGGCCTATGGTTTCCCGGGTCCTCCTTCTTCCCCTTTTTGAGGATTAGAGTGACATTTGCTTTCCTCCAGTCCTCGGGCACCTCTCCTGTCCTCCACGACCTTTCAAAGATAATGGAGGTTCAGCCTTGGTTTTTTCCTGTTTTGGGTCTAGAACTCCATCCGACACAACCTCTCCTTGAACAAGGGCTTCATCAAGGTGCCCCGGGAGAAGGGCGAGCGAGGGAAAGGTGGGTTTTGGAAGCTTGACCCCCAATACGCCGGCCAGCTCAAGAGTGGTGCCTTCAAAAAGCGGAGGATGCCCCCGGTGCAGATCCACCCAGCTGTCACCGACAGAGCCCAGCAAGAAGCACAGAGCGTCGCCAGCCCGGCCACTTCAGCTTGCGCCTCCAGTAACAGCCTCAACGTCAGCGTGGAGCTACAGCAGCTGCTGAAAGAGTTTGAAGAAGTCACCGGTGACCAGAACTGGAACCCAGCGGATGGCAAAGCAGGGCACAAGCGCAAGCAGCCCTTGCCCGAGCAAACGGCCAAGGCACCTCGGCTTTCCAACCCTGCCTTGCTGACCCAGGAAGAGCAGACTGAGCTGGCATCACTGAAAGGCAGCCTTGACTGGGAAGCCATCCTCAACACCACCCTGAATGGAGACTTCTCCACTTTTGGGGACCTGGAGCTCACGCCTCCCATCAGCCCCATAACACGCGACCTGGACTTGATGCTACACGGGCACCACATCGCCTCTCCCCAGGGGCAGGAGCACGTCCTCACCGAATCCAACCACGACAACCTGGACTTGGATGAAACCTTCATGGCCACGGCCTTCCTGCAGCACCCCTGGCACCAAGGGGCAAACGATTACCTCTCCAACTCCGGCAACGTGGAGGAGGTGTTTGAACTCAGCGACGGCTCTTTGCCAGCAGATGTGAGCGACTGGAGCAGTCTGGTGTCCCTCTTATAAGGGGCCAGTCACTCTCCAAAGCCCGCACAGGCTTTAGTAGGATGCTCCCCCAGAGCTGCTGGGACTTACAAGGGACAAGAGTTTCTAGAGACAGAGACATTCACAGGGACTTTTACCAGCTTCATTGTAAGATTATTCACAGAAACACCGCGGGGAGAAAAAACCAACACCACAGGAACAGCTTGATAGAGCTTTAAAGGCCACGTCAGAAGTCTCTAGTCCGTGAGTTTCCTCAGGAGAAGAAATACAACACTGCTTATTTTTTTGCTTTTAAAGGAATACATGTGAATTGTCTTTTTCTTTTTCCCCGTGGCAATGGACACGGCCTACGTTCCTTCAGGGCTAACAGAGCACCCGCTAAATCCCATCCAAGACATGAGATCCTGGTGGCTTAGGGCTCGACAGACTAAGTGCAATTTTCTCACCCCTTCGTCCCTCTGTTTCTCTCTCTCTTTTTCCTATTTTCTGCCTAGGGTAGGTCATAGGTATAGTGTGATAATTAGCTAGCAAGTACGTAGAGGTCCCTTCTAGATCCTCTGAGTTCAACCTCCCTCCTAGGGAGGTTCTACCTAGGGAAGAACAAAACGTTTATAAATTCAGCAAGTCTGCTTCTTTAGATGTTTTTATAGAATCTATTATCGATTATATATTCAAAGGAACCTGTATTTTTAGCACTAGAATTTCCTAAGAGTGGGGTTAGGGGAAATGCAGTTTGGGAGTTGGTTTATATTTTCATTGTTTAAAGGCTTGTGTTCATCGTTCTGTAAACCAAGACCAGGCAAGGGAGGATCCTGCAGCAGCAGCAACAGGTTTCATCAAGGGTCCCGGAATTGTCCGCGATAGGCGAGGAGCAGCGGGGACGGGGTCGCTCCCACAACTGGCTTTGGTATTTTTTCTACCCAAACCCCTCGCTGCCGTTGCCAAGGGGTCTAGACCACCATAAACCCTCTCTGCCTTTCACTAGCTGACGTAGGCTGGGGACAGTGTCCCGGGGCTGGGGAGCAAGGGTCATGCCTCTTGCGGGTTTTGGGGGGGGGGGTCACTGTAGGTGTTGGTATCTGTATTGCTGATGCTTCTTTTTATTTGTTGTTTTTGTGATATTTTCCTGTTTTGGGGCCTCTATATGATACTGAAGAGCTGCAGATACACGTGTGCAATTTAACGTTTTTCATGGAAAGTTATTTACAAATTAAAAACAAAAATGGAGAAGAAAAAACCCCTTCTGCCTCCTTGTTTCCCTCCAGCACCGCCGGGCTCTGTCTGACCCTCTCTCCTGTGGGTAGGGGACACCTCAGCAGCCCAGCCCTGGCTGTACACCCAGCCCCGGTACGGGGGTGCCATCACCCCCCTCTGCAGCGACACAGCAATTCTCCACGGGGAAACCGAGGCACAAACCCCCACCTGTGCGGCAACGCTTACACACCGCCCGTGTGGCACCAGGGTGGCCGTGCCTGGTGTCCGAAGTCCTGGGAGCTGCTCCCAACCCCCGGAGCATCCTTCCCTGCCCCTGCGGGGAGCTCCTGGGGGTGACATGATGGGAGCGCGTGGGACTGTCCCTCTGCTTGTGCCAGGGCCGGACCCGGCACCGCAGCTGCCCTGAGAAACACAAGTGGACGTTTTTATGGACATTTTACAGGGAAGGGCCATAGACGAAGGGAGTGATGTCTGTGTATGATGCCAAAGGCTGGGGAGGGGAGGGGTGGTGGTTGGTGAGGTTGCGTTGCATCGTATGGGACCTGGGCATGGCGAAAACGGTGTGGAATAAGGGGTGGCGACCACGCTGGTTTTGGCTGGGAGAGGGTCACTCCTCTTCGCTGCAGCTGGCGAAGCAGCCAGGGACCTTTCCAGCTTCCCACGCTCTGCCCCGTGGGCAAGGGGCCGGGGGGGCGGAGCCACAGCCAAGACAGCTGACCCTGACTGGCCAATGGGGTGCTCATTCCGTACCATGTGACGCCACGACCAGCCTATTACCCGGGGCAGTGGGCGCACAGAGGGGCGGCTGCTGCTCAGGGACCGGCATCGGCGGGTCGGCGGGTGCTGAGCGGCCGCGTCACGTGCCGTGTGTCTGGGTTGTTCATTCCCCCTTCCCCCCGCCCCGGGTTTCGCCTCTCTCTCCTTATTTTCCTTTTCTTTGCATTATTGCTGTTGTTATTATGGTTTTATTTTAATTATTAAACTGTTCTTATCTCAACCCACGAGCTTTCTCACTTTTGCCCTTCTGATGCTCTCCCCATCCTGCCAGTGGGGGGGCTGAGCAAGCGGCTGTGTGGGGCTCAGTTGCCGGCTCAACCCCAACAGCCTTTGCTTGTGGGCAGCCAGGCTGGGTGCCCCTACCAGCACCGCCTGGCCCCATCCCTCCCTGGCGCTGCAGAGCTTCCGAGCTACCTGCTGCTCTCAAGCCAGCGAAAGAGCACTGGGCCTACGGGCATCACAAAGAAGCGGTATTTGATGTGCATGCATTTGCAGCAGGATGATTTGGGAATCGGAATACACTTGCCCTCTGAGACAGACTGCTGACATTTCCAACAGCAAACTACTGGGAAAAAAAAACCAACCCAGCGATTACTTCATCAGTTCAACCTGACTTGGCAAGTTTCATTGAAGGGGACACAACTCTGCTTTAGAAGCAGCACCAGCAGTCGGATTTTCAACAACAGGAGACAGTGCAGGGTACACCAACAAATAAAACAACAACAGAGAGATGAAGACCCTCTGAAACAACACATGGATGTGGAGCGTGTCCTCCAGAATCAAACACAGCAGCGGGGGGAGAGGGGGGTCTCTGCCTTGTTACCCTGTCCCTAATACCTCACCTTCCCTTTAGCTGGAGCCTCTCTTGCACTTTGCTTTGTGGGTAAACAAGTTATAGCACATCAGATTTCGTCTGTTATTTATCGCTCGCAACAGGTTAAAGTGTGCATTGGGGTGTGCACGGGGATATTCGTCCTCAAGGGATAAGGAAATCAACTCATTGTTGGAACCCTGAAACCCAAATTTGCAGAGCTTGACTTGACTTACGGAAGCAATAGCACAGAAAAAAAGTGCTTTGTCCGTAATTGAACAAACGCTAAAACCAGGGGAATCAAACACGACCAGACAACTATTGCTATGAAGGGGGCCACTATGCCAGTGCAGAGAGGGGGTCAGACCTCCATCTCAAGAGCCATCCCTGAAAGCTGGCGGAACTGCCGAAGAAACTGTGAGTCTCTGCTCAAAGACTACTTTCTTCTCCCTTTTTAATTTCACTGAAGTACGTTTGCTGACCATGCTGACTTCACAGCAATCAAATCCCAGGTAACTTCTCAGTGTTGGGTGACAGCTGAGGACCAAATCTGAAGCATCCTCCACCTGAGTTCCCCACGGCTCAGCTACAGATCCCCATCTGGCATCTTCCCAGTAGTGAGCTACTGAACCACACAAAAATAATTCTTACCTGTTGTAATCCTGCTGCTGGGCAGGAGCCACTGTTCAGGAGCTGAACACAAATGACTGCCATCGTGCTTAGGAGTGATTTGAAACACTGCCCTTCTGCCACCTGCAGCACAGCTAGTTCTGCTTAGCAGGAGGATATTGTCCTCCACGCGTCTCCCAACTCTGGGGGCAAATTCTTACACAAATAACTACTTGCCAAAGTCCCGAGGAAAACCAAGTGTGGGCTGAGACATCCCCTTTCCACGTGGCTCTCTGCTGACAGGGGAAAACCCACTGAAATTCGCAGACTGACCGCATTCACCAACTGCAACTTGCACAGCAGCTTTCAGGAACGGCTCCAGGGCACAGCAGCAATGGCACAGATTGATTTTAAAAGACCAGAGGCGTGATCTGTGGGTGTCACAGCCTTCCCCAGGCAGCCCTCCCGCTCCAGGTACCCCAGGCACACCCTCTACTTTAGCAAGAAGAGGCCCAGCAAAGCCTCCCCACACACCGGAGTGGAGAGCGAGCACCAGGGCCAGCACACGCACAGAGACGCACATTACCTGGGACGAGGACTGCATTCACATCAGGATTATAAAAATAAACACAACACACTTAAAATGGGTATTTCTTTTCCTCCCTTACCCCATCCCATCCGTTTCCAGTCCCTAACCACACTTCTCATTATTTTCCTCAACGCAGTAAGGTTATTTGGACAACACAGGAAAAAATATGAGGGTGGGACAGTATTGGCCAGGTAAACCCACAGAAATACGAACTCGTCTGACTTTTGTCACTGTTACAGAGGAGACGACAGGGTGCTGTGACACAGAGAGGGACAACATCACTGGGCTGCTGCGGGAGGTACGTGCTAGTGTTTTATCAGGTCTGAGTTTTCTATTTGCTGCTGCACAGTCTATGTTCCATATCCCAAGGCTGAGGATAGCTGTTCTCAGAGCATATCCTTTTAGAGCCCTCTCAGGTCCCTTTTTACCTATTGCCTTTGTTAGGGCAACGGCCTTTTCTCTCCCATATACAGGGCCCCTCTCCTCCCTCACATCACCCAGAGAACAGACCTGATGACTTGTAAAATAGGGACAGAAAATGTCTGTAATCTCAGTGCTGAACCCAGGGCAGAGAAGAGGTGCTTATCTCCAAAACCTCACCCCTGCTCCTGTCCTAAAAGCCCAGGAAAGAGGATACACAGACAGTGATCCCCCCCTTCAGGGACTTCAGGTATTTTGTCTCTGCTGCGGAAGTATCAAAAATACAAAGTCTGTGCTACCGTTTTGGGTTCTTAAATAACCAACCATCAAAATACGAAGGTACCTTTAGCCAGGCTGTATATCCCCAGGATTACAGACAGCTACCAGACGCAGTACTTCAAGTTCTAAGAAAGAACAGCCATAGCCCAGACACTCTGAGGTGCAAGTTTACTTGAGTGACAAACATCAGTGACCTGACAAAGAAGTCACAGAAATGTCAGCAGCAGCACCTTTAGAACAGTGTTTCTTTGTGGAAGCCCAAGCCCTGTGCTCAGATATCTGCCATACTTAGCCGTCACAGCGCCAAAATACTAAATCTGTTACGTGTGCTGTATCGACTGAAAATAGGAGTGGAAACGTCACCTGAAAGCAGTTCCTAGGATTAGGCGCAACTTAGGAGCCCTGTGAAAAAACCCAGAAAGGTCTCAATTGCCAGAATTTGCTTTAAGATAATCTGGAAAATGCTGCAGTATTTTAGGGAGTAGTTATTACATTTGAAAACTTGCTGAGATTTCACACACTCATTGATCTGTAGCTGCGCTCTACTCATGATGAATCAGACATACAACCACGGATATTGTTGACAAACAACTCATACACCATCCAAAGTGCCCCATGAGCAGAGGGCAATTCGGAGGCTGCTGTGGAATTTAGGGGCAAAGAGGAAGGCTCATGCTGCCTGCCACTGCTAGAACACCACCGGGCTCGCACTTACAGCCACGCACCTCCCGAAGGGGAGGAAGGACAAGGACATACTTTACATCACCACACAAGGGTTGCTTCATCCACTTACCTTGAGGAACACACTCCAAGGCCAGTAACGCATTTTGGAAGGCCTCTCCACCACTACAGCCTCCATTCCTCGCTCCCAAACAGGAGCCACTCTAACAGTGGTTTCTGCAATGTTTCCAGCTGAAGGAACAGAAAGCTCATCTGCCTGGTTCATTTTCCGTGTCAGAACAGCAGTGCCATTCTTGCCTTGAACCGCATACAGCTATTTACCTGATCCTTGACGACAGCAGCACCTCTCCTCTCATTTAGGGCAGCATTACAATACCAGGAGAGGGTGCCGCCCAACCAGAAACGGAGCGTGCATCGACAAGACAGCGCTAGGCACACCCATTTCAATTAACCCCCAGAACAAGGCCACGTTTAGAAGCGCAACACTGTGGTGTCCAGAATTACTGGGGAGGGCCTGAAAGCACTGCAACAACTACTGCAGCAATACACCCAAAGCTTGCACGCAGAGCCACATAAATTCAGGGTTTTTTGCTTGCAGATGCTTCATGGGCACCAGGAGGCTGCTGTAGTGTTTGTGCAAGAGACGCTGTAACTCACCAGTGTACTTCATTTATTCAGAGCCAACACCAGAAAGACATGGCAAAACCACAAGCTAACAATGGCTACTCATTGTGGTGGAGAGGCAAATCTTTAAGAAGGCTGGAAAACACGACCGTTCAAATAAGGCCGGCGGAGCTGACATACTACTGGGCTGTATGAATACATGAATGACAGCAACAATCCTGTAGCCAGGATTGCATTTCAATAGCGGTAATTTCAATCACTGCACCTGATTCTCTCTCCTCCGTAAATCTGAGGAACACAGAATACAGAATGACAACCTGGAGCACAGAGACCAGCTTAGGGCAGAAAAGAGATCTTAGAAAGAGAACTACTAACATTTGCTAACATGCGAAACTGATTACTGCGTTTCAAGTTTGGAAAGGATTAACGCTTCCTTCATAATACCTGCACAAACACAATACTGTTTGGGATATTGTTCTTTTGCTCTTGCCTGAAACGGACATTGTCTTTAGGAAACTAGTCGCAATCACTTATGAAGGAAACTGCTTTTTTGCATGGCTCGCCAGCTGGCACCCTTGCTCTTTCCTCTATGGCTAGTATGCAAAAACCCCAGATTTGGGGCAGAAGAATACCTGCCATCTCCTGCCCCCTCTCCCCAAATGCAAGAAATAGTCAAACACTGACAATCAGACTCTTCTGGGATGGGAACAAATTAGAAGTTTACACTACAGTGCGTATCTGCCTTTAGTCTAAAAGCAAGAAAAGCAAACACATCGAATAGGGAATCTCTCCAGGTACAGGAAGCAGGATCTGCAACTCGGCTCTCAGAAAAAGCAAGCAGACGGATGACAATACCACAGAACCACAGAGTTGCTCTGCAAAACACCAGCGCACGCGTGTGTGTTAAGTATCAACCGGTCAACTAGCGTTGGAGATGAACGCTTGAACGGTCTAAAAACACGTGTAAGACTGCATCTGGGGTGCCTCAGTTTGAACGGGACAGCTCGAGGGCACGAATGTGAGGGTGCCTCTGTACCGCTATACTTTGCGTCCCAGCCTCTCTCCTCGGTTGGCACAGGCCAGTTGCCAGATTTGCCCGACAGCTCCCCAGCACGGCCACAAGGTACCGGTACCACCAGCGCCAGGTATCCCCACGGTTGGGAGCAGCATTGTCCCCACCCTGGGGCAGAGAGGGGCAGCACAAAAACAACCCCCAAAAGGGCCCCATCCCGCCCCAGTGGTGGGGATGGGGCAGCTCACCCATGGCAGCACCGCAGGGCCGCCTGTACCGGCTGCATCCCTTCCCCTTTGGAAGGAAATTCACCTCTCCACAAAAATCATGCTTGGGAGGGAAATTGTGGGCATGGGAAACCATTGGGATAGGAAACCATCCCAGGGCTGAGAAATCATTGTTGGCATGGGAAGCCATCACTGGGATGAGAAATCATCGTTGGGATGGGAATTCATGGCGGGGATGGGAAACCCTCATCGGGATGAGAAATCAGCACAGAGGACAGAAAATCATCAGCAGGATGGGAAATCATGGTGATGGTCAGTTGCTGAGGCATGACAAATCCAGCCCTGGCAAGGCTGGCTCAGGCAGGTGCTGGCGGAATGATCGCCCTGGGGACAGAACCCCAGAACAGTGTTTGCCCCAAACAAACCCCACACTGACCCACCGCCAGGCAGGTACGGCATCAGGCTCCTGCTCCTCGTGGTGCTCCTGCCCTCCAGGTAACCCCCCCAAAAGGGCTCTGCCCACCAATACCTCACCCCACCACCCCTCTTTGCTTCCCCCAACAGAGAGGTTCCCTCTCCGGCTGCCCACGGCATCGCAGGTGCCCAGCATGAGCTTCACCACCCCAGCCATGCCAGCACCGGTCAGTGCCCACGTGCTGCCCTCTGTCCCGGGGCTGGCAGTGTCTGGTGAGCCTGCCCAGCTCCACACCGTCACCCACCAGCTGTCCCAGCCCACCGTCTGGCAGGTGGTGCCAGGGCCCCTGGGGGCCCTGGGGCAGGTGGTGCAGCTCCCCAGCAGGGTGCCACCTCCCCCAGTGGCACAGCTCCCTCACGGGGTGCAGCTCCCCACTGGGGTGCAGCTCCCTCACGGGGGTACAGCACCTGAAAGGCATGCAGCTCCCCGCTGGGGTGCAGCTCCTCAGTGGGGTGCGGATGCCCATGGGGGTACAGCTCCCTGCTGGGGTGCAGCTCCAGCTGGGGTGCCTCTCCCCCATGGGATGCAGCTCCATGCTGGGTTGCAGCTCCCCAGTGGGGTGCAGCTCCCCAGTAGGGTGCAGCTTCCCCATGGGGAGCAGCTCCCCCACCGGGTGCAGCTAAACCATGGGGTGTCGCTCCCCACCATGGCTGCTCCCTGTCCCCCTGCCTACGGCTGGGGACAGCAGGTGGTGCCACAGGCGCTGGTGCCCCACCAGCCGAGGGGGATGGGGCCACGGACCCTGGACCAGCAAGAACCCATGGACCCCACGGGCTCCTGCCTGCTGCGTGCCCCTGCCCACACCGGCGACCCACCACCGTGCCGCCCCACGGCTCAGCCTTGGGTCCAGGAGCACCCTGTGCTCCACACCCTGCCTGGCAGCGCCCAGAAGCTATCAGAGGGCTTCAAGAAGGAAGTGGTGGCCATCGAGGACAGTGTCCCTGCTGCCAGCCCCCACCAGACCGCCCTGGCTCTGCCGACCTGCAGAACCAGGATGGAGCCTAAAGGTGAGCTCTGGGGGGTGGCAGAACCCGCGGGCAGCTGCCCTGTGCCAAGGAAAGCTTGCATCACCCCGCGCTTGGGTTGGATCTCTTTGCTTTTTCAGCAGTGGAGACCACCCCGGCAGCCCCAGAGAAGCCCGTCGACCTGCCCGAGCAGGGGCCACAGGCCTTCGCTGAGGCCTGTCCTGAGCTGGCAGAGGACACCATCGCCAGCTTGGTGCTCTCCTGGCTCAACACCTTGGAGAGCGAGGACAGCCTCCCCGATGGGCCTGACAGCCCCAGCCTCGCCGCCTTCCTCCACGAGCTCCCCGACCTCTCCGAGTACGTGGCGGAGGGCGGCTGCCCCAAGGAGCCAGCAGCGGCGGCGGGGCTGGGGGTCGGCGAGGTCTCTGTCGACGACGTCGACGACTTCACCAGCTTCCTCAGCCGGGTCCCTGACTTCTCCGAGTACGTGGCAGAGGGCGGCTGCCCCCATCAGCAAGTGGTGGCAGCAGGGCTGGGGGACAGCGAGGACACCATCCCTAATGGCCTTCATTTCCCCAACAGCCTCATCAGTGCCGATTTCCTCGATGACCTCCACGACTTCTCCATGTACACGGCAGATAGCGCCTGCCCCCAGGACCATGCGGTGGTGGCAGGGCTAGGGGACAGTGAGGACACCACCCTGACCACCAGTGTCCCCAACGTGACTGCCGAGGCCCTTGATGAGCACCCTGACCTCTGTGGGTACGTGGCGGACGGCGGCTGCCCCAAGGAGCCACTGGTGGCGGCGGGGCTGGTGGATGGCGGGGACACCATCCCCAATGTCCTCGACTTAACAACTTCACTTAACAAGCTCCCCCACCTCTTGGAGTACAGGGCAGAGGGCGGCTGCGAGGTGGAGAAGTTGGCAGCAGTGATGCTGGTGGACGGTGAAAATATCCTCGCCGATCTCCCCGACAGCCTGGACACCACTGCCTCCTGCAGCGAAGACCCTGACCTCCTGGAGTACGAGGCGGAGGGCGGCTGGTGCAAACGCCGCCTGCAATCGGGGATGCTGGGGGATGCCAACCCCTTTAGGGGTGTGCCGGCCTCCCCCTTGCAAGACACCAAGGGGAACCAGGGCGGGGTGTCGGCAGTCCTCCCCACCTGGCTGCCCTTGGATATCTCCGAGGAGAGCTCTCCGGAGACTGCAGAGGAGACTTCTGAGGTCAGTCCGGTGGACAGTCCCCAGAACGATCCCCTGCAGGCTCCTCCGGAGACGGCAGAGGAGACTTCTGAGGACAGTCCTGTGGACAGTCCCCAGAACGATCCCCTGCAGGCTCCTCTGGACAGTCCCCTGCTCAGCGTCCTGCAGTCCCCACTACTGACGCCCTTGGCCAGAGCCCAGGTGCACCCCCAGCGTCACCAGCCCCACATGGCCCAGCTGCTGGAGGAGGCGCTGCGGAGGCAGCCCCAGGTGGTTTTGACCCACTTGCCGCTGCCGCCGGGTGTCACCTCCTGCCGGGTGGGGCCCAGGTGGGGAGAGGTGGGCAGCAAGCAGGCAAACCACAAAGGCAGAGCTGCACGGGGATGGCACGGGGCAGGCAGCAGCGGGCTGCAGGCGGGAAGCAGCAAGCGCAGAGCGTCCAACATCAGCAGCGTGCCCGCCAAGCAACCTAGAAACCAGGGCAACACCAAGGGGCAAAGGCTCTTCATGGGGCGGAGAAGAAAGGTTTAATGCAGCGGCCCACCCAGACACCACAGCACGGAGGCCTTGAACTGCTGCTCTGGGACTCCCACCCCACGCCCCACCCCAGCCTTGTGACCCTCAACTGCTCCAGTCCCACAGACCCATGCTGGAAGCTACGGCCCCCCGCTGCCCGGGGGCTGCAGTACGTTCCAGGGAACACACAGCATTGCCAGGTGCCAGCACAGCCGGTGTCAGGGCCCAGCCGGGCCCCGCAGCTCCCGGCAGCACTGGGCCGCACGCCCCTGCAGCACCCCAGGGAGGCCCCAGGAGGCCCCAGCCCGGGATGAAGCCGCGGAGCAGTGGGTGCAGGGGCAAGGCGGGGCAGACACGCTCACCGCTCCAGTGAGACATGGGAGTCCCCTCTGCCCGCCCTGATGCGGCCAGTCCTAGGCCCACTGGGTGCCACCTCTGATCCCACCGCCTTGACCCTGTGCCGCTGCCGGCATCCCCACCGCAGCCTGGAACCAGAGTCCCCAGGAGCAGCATCCCCACCCGGCGCTGAGGACGCTCCGCATCGTCCTGAGGGTGCCCTTGCTCAACTCCAGCCACAGTTTCCACCTGCTGGGGCACACAGTGAAGGTGGTGGGGCTGATGCCCCAACCACCCAACCCGGAACCCAATTCCTTGATGGCAGCCCTGAGACCCAGCGCAGCACTGGATGCCTCAAGCCCCCGCTGACGGCAAGAAGGACACGGCACCGGCGGCACCATCGAGCAGCAAGGCACGCACCAGGTCTGCCGCCAAACCCCAGCAGCCGAGCGGGCTGTGCTTGTCGCCCACGGAGGCCAAACCCCACGGGAGGGGCTGCCGCAGCAGCTGCACATGCCGCCACAACCTCCCAACGACTCCCCGCTGTCCTTCGGGCCCTGGGGGGGCTCACGGCTGCGCCCACCCCGCTGGAGGAGCAGGAGCAGTCGGTGCCCATCACACGCAAGCAGCGGCCCCAGCGGGAGCGTGTGAAGGCGCTGGCCCAGGAGGAGCGGGAGCGGGCGGCCCTGCAGGTGTCACCGGGCAGCTGCACGTTTGTGTGCAGAAGGAGGCCAGCATGGACATAGCCAACGACTACGGCTACCCATAACCCACCGGCCCAGAACCGTCCCTCCCTCTTCGGAGCTGCCTTTTCCTCTCTAGCATTTGACTAAGGACAGAGCAGTGCCGCGGTGACGGCCTCGGTCAACACCTTCCTTCCGGCTGCCCTGCGAGGTCCTTGCACCTCTCGTGGTCAAGACAGTGTGATCCTGTTCTACCTCATTTGGCTGCAAGAAGAGTAAAGGAAGAAGCAGCTCCCAGAAGCTTCAGCAAACACTTTGGCAAGGTCTTCTAGCCTGCTTCCACAGTCACAAGACCCAGTGCTGTTAGTATAATGTCTCATTGCCTTCTCTAGAAAGGCACTGAAGCAGAATGGCCTCCCTGTCACTACTCGCTACCAGCAGCAACAGAGGCCTCAGAAAGGCCAGGATTTCGAGTCTTTCACCAGCAGGCCAGGAGTAGTGCGTTCTACGGGATGTGGCCACTTGTAGCCACTTGCAGTCCAGACACTCAAGGTGGTTTTAGCTTCAGCTGCGGTGGTTGTAGGCACTGAAGCTTAAACCCAAAAGGAAAGAGAAAAAGAACAGCTCTCCAGGCACACGCTGTTCGGAAGTTAAAGCAGAAGAAAGGCCAGCGTGGCACACGCTCAAGGACAGGGCTGCCTATAGCCCTTTGGCAGGGAAGCTTCTCCCCAGCCAAGCGCATTTCTCCTCCTCTCCTACAGTTCTCCTCCCTCTCTGTCCCCGTACCTTCAGCTGCAAGGCCTGACTGCGATTCAGCACTGCCCGGAAAGTGAACTGTCCCAGGAGCCTTCCCTGCTCCTCAGGTTCCTACTTCAGGCCCAAGAGAAACACGGGGGTGGAGAAACCAGAGCGCCTCACACACTGTGGGAAGACTTAACTTCAGTCGGTGAAGCACGGGTTTATTTCAGCTACGCAGTCAAAGCAAGACGAGCACAAGGAGCAGACAAGAAGCTGCACCTAGGTAGCACGCCACGCTTGCCTACTCAGCGAGTCTAGGCTGCCACTCAGAGAAGGAGCAGATGTTCCCAGGGGGAGGGGGGTAACCTGAGGGTCACAAATGCCCACGGGGATTGAAAGCCAGAAGGGCTAGGACAGTGCGCTGTGCCACCTCCTCTTCCCTGTGGCTCCCCGAGTTCCATCATGCCCCAGAACCTTCCTTTCAAACAGTATATTGGACAGAAGCGCAATACAGCTCCAAGGAGCTTGCTGCTTCTGCGAGCCAGGAGGAGGCCAGAGGCCGCTGGACTCTTTGACCCATACTCACCCCCGGCTTAGAAACGCTGTGCAGCACCCAGCCCCCCACTCTGGAGAAACCACTCACGTAGACAGCCATGTCCTTTGGAGCTCTCCTAAGCTATCTGAAAGCACTCTGAACATGAGGGACACAGTTTCACCTCAAACACAGCAAGTGAAATCCACCTGAGGGTGGCACCCCAGCGCCTCTCAAGGGAGGCCAGCCGTGCAGCCGACCTGCTGAAACAACCAGCCAGAGAGCGCAGCGTGACCACAGCAGTGCCCAGCGCCTTACGAGACGCACTGCTGGCGCTGCTGCAGGGACAGGGTTTGTGTCCACTGGAACAGAGGCTGCCGTCAACCCAGCGGCAGCCGCCAAACCCAAAATAACCCTTAGACCTGGTAGCATTGCCCCAGTCCAGGAACAAACCCTAAATCCAGACGCACCCCACACCTGGCTGCTCCCACCAGACCTAGCAGCATGCACCTGACACAGCAACACCCCCAAATCCTCAAGTTTCCCCCAAAATTGGCAGCAACCAGCAGACCCAGGCACACCCCCCAAAACCTGTCAGCGACCTGTCAGCACAATCAATAATTATACAGCTAAATAACAAAAGGATTAGACAATACTTTGTCTTCACTGCCCCCCAATCCATTTTCTTTCTCTTATTTCTTTTTTTTTTCCATTTTAATTTCAGCTTGTTTTGCTTGTGATTTTTATATAAGACCTGCTTTTGTAGAAGCATGAAAGGTCTCTGTGGTCCCTCTGCTCATGAATCCATTTGCTAAAATAATGTTTTTGAAATCCTCTTTTTTGAAAACCTCTGTTTTAGGTATCTTACTGACCAGTTCATTCATGTCTAATATTGAAAGCTTTTGAAAAGCAGGAACCGGTTCGGTTCTATACAGGACAGCGTTGCTCAGAAATGGACCCCAGTCCCTGCTGGCCTCAGCGACCCAGTGGCACACACTCCTGTTACCGGCTCATCTGGTGGCTGGCTGTAAAGAAATGTCATCTTTTTTGCCGTGGCTGGGGGTGGTGATGGTGGTGTTGCTGGTGTTCTGTCTCAGCTCTATAATCCATAAAGGAACAGAGACTTTAAGGTGTATCATGTTACTGGTTTGACAGGACTTGCATGCTAGAGAAGAGTTGCTCAAGTGACTTGCTACTTTTACAACCTCTTGCTAGAAGGAGCAAGAGGGAACAGGGAAGGGTGTAGAGGAGGACTGGAGCAGCCCTGTAGCCGGTGTGTGCCGCCAGCATCGCCCTCGTACAGCCGTCTCACCAGCAAAACGCAGGAGGAACAGAGCAGCTTATGGCCACTGCACGAAGCAGCTGCAGCGCAGGAAGGGGAATTTAACTGCGAGGCTGTGGGGCACAGCCCGCGTGGTAGCCGAAGCCTCGCGGGAATCACGCGGAGATGTCAAGCTCTCTAAAGGACCCTGAGATATGAACAGGAAGAACTTAGCAATTGTTGACTTGGTATTTCTTGCAAACGGAAGCAGCTGACGGCTTCCTCTTTATTTGCTTCTAGTCCAGTCCTTGGGCAGATAGGCCAGACCTTGCAGCAGGGCATACCTGCTGGAGAAAAACTGCTAAAGCCGCCTCTTTGTTGCTGCTCCTGTAACCAGAGCGATTGAATTAACCAACCATAGACGTTGCTATACTTCTTGTACAGCCTTATCCAACTGGGCGTTAAGTCTGGGGACATGGAGTATACCAATCAGTGTATTCTTTGATCTGCATTTTAGTCCCTCGGTAATCATTAATGTGAACGAAACAATAGACAATGTGCTTCTGTCAGAAAAGGATGACAAAATGTGGTTTCGTGTAGTGGACTGAGAAAACTGGCCAGGACTGCCAAGATTAAGAGCCAAGTAGGTAAAAGGTAATTCCGACAGGGGGAGATCGCGACCACCGACTCACGGACCACCACCGACCCAAGTAATACCACCTACTCAAAAGAGAACAACAGAAGAGGATAACTGAGTCTGCGCAGTAATTTACATATGGAACGAGCAAGTTTGTGCTGATTGGTAGAAAGGACAATAATGAATATCTATGAATATGTAAATTTTTGATCTATAAATTGTACGGGAAAGGTGCGTAAGGTACGCACATTAGGAGCAGCGATCCTGCGTGCATCCGGCGCTGTGAATAAAGAATGCCTGCTCTTTAATACTAAATTGCTGTTAAAGAGTTGTTTCTGATTTTACCGCGTTTTTCGGTAACACTCCTACCAGTCTGTCACGATCCACTGTCGGGCTGAACAATTTGGCAGAGGTTAAACCCCCTTGCTTTCCAACCGACCTCAGGGAATTCTGGGAGGTTGGGGGCGGCTGGGCTTAACTTCTGACTGACTCCAACGTGTTGCCGTGGCCACGTTCCTTCTACATTCTCGGGAACAGAACTAAGACTCAAAACGGAATCAAAGTGCCAAGTCCCTTCATTTGGCCAGCGATGGAGACGCGAGAGAAAAGCAGAGAAAGAGAGAAAAAAGGGAGAAAGGGGGGAGAGACAAAACGAGAGCGACACCAGACTGTTGTAATACCTACCGCCGCGGGTCTGGGGCGGTCCGTCCTTCCGGGCGGTCCGTCCTTCCACGGGGTCCGTCCTTCCACACGGTCCGTCCTTCCACACGGTCCGTCCTTCCACACGGTCCGTCCTTCCACACGGTCCGTCCCTCCGCGCGGTCCCTCCCTCCACACGGTCCGTCCTTCCACACGGTCTGTCCCTCCGCGCGGTCCCTCCCTCCGTGCGGTCCGTCCCTCCGTGCGGTCCGTCCTTCTCTGCGGTCCGTCCCTCCGCGCGGTCCGTCCCTCCCCGCGTTCCGTCCCTCCCCGCGGTCCCTCCTTCCACGCGGTCCGTCCCTCCGCGCGGTCCCTCCTTCCACGGGGTCCGTCCCTCCGCGCGGTCCGTCCCTCCGTGCCGACTGTGAGATTTGATTCTGCGCTTTTGAACAACTGAGGAGACGATAAGCAGTGAGTCACGTGTCTCTCTGATAATGTTTTCCTAGCGTAAGCTTACCTGGGGCTGGGGGCATGATATAATTCAATAGGCTGGAAAAGGAGAAAGAGGACAGTTACCCTTTTTCCTTGTGGTAAAGCTGCACTTGAGCCTGAGCTCTCAAGAAACACTGCTGAGTTTATTTCAGTAAAACTGAAATCAAGAGGTTCTAAGGCAGTGTTGCAAAGCCCTTCAGAATTCAAGGGACACCTGGAGTTATAAACGTGAAACGCTCTTTTTTCCAGGTCATAGACGTTAAATAAGTCCATCAATCGCTCTCTGAGAGCTTGCTTGCATATTTTTATGTATTTCAATATTGCTGGAAATTTTTTCAGTTTTCAAGTCCTTTAATGACGGTTCACGGTTTTTAGTATTTTGTATAAAACCAAGCTGTTGCTGCTGACCCCACCTATTGAATAGTTGCGTGTTTTAATTGCCCAAGCCTCTGGCTGAGTATTCATGCCCTTGAACGTTACTCACTGAAGGTGTGTGCGTGAGGCATGAATCCAACCCTCGTACCCAGGTGGCGAATAGGAGTTTCCCCAGGGACGGATCCAGAGCAGGGAATTAAGCTCTCACTGCACTGCGCTTTGGAGGAGGAGCGGGTTTGTGCCCCTTCTCTGAGTGGATGGTGAGCTGAGGGGTGTTTCGCCCTTAGGGAACCTGAAGCTAAGCCAAAGAATGTCGAGTGAGTTCAAAACCCTGCCCAAGCCTTTGGAACATCCCGGCTCTATTCACTGAGGCAAAGGAGTATTTTAGTTGAGCAACACTTATGCTGGGTAAAATGAGAGGATGAGAGGCTTTTGCTGCTTCAAATACTCATGGAAATGTCATTTTAAACGTGGTTCTTCAGACGAGATAAGTCTGCACCTCTTTTCTTAGCAGGACAAAGCTTCTGAGCCTGTTCCCAGAGATAGAAAGAGCACAGGAATTCCGTGGAGTTCCATGGTGGAGGTGAAAGATCCCAACCCAAAGGGTGCTGTGCTGACAAGCAGTGGGAAATACGCGATGCCAGCTCTTCCTGCGTAAGTATGGAATGAATTGGACTGACCGAGCAGTGAACAAGAGAAACCACGCGCACAAGTGTGAGTGGCAATGCAACCGAACTGGCCAGCGCCTGCAGTTACGGGGGAGGAAGCACTGTCACTGCGTCTTAATCTTAAAATCTGTGATACTGTCTAACGTCGCAGTAGGGTGGTCCCCGTGTTCATGCCCCTGGAAGCTGGTTAAACCTGTGCTGTGCTAAGAACGTGTATTTCTGCAAAGCATTTTGGTGGTGTTTGTAGCGGAGTTGTTCTCTTTGAGAGGTCGTTTTGGTTCTGTTTGATGTTGCAAAGGCTCCTTGCAAAACGTAAGAAATTGCCGCTGGACTGAGATGTCCTCCCCCTCTGACTTCTATGAACTCCCGTGTGTGGAAGAGACAGAACTTTTCCTGTTGCTGTAAATTAAGAAAACACTCCTGTGTGCTGAGAGGAGCGGCTGTTTTAAACTGCACTTGGTAGCACTTCTGTTTTGCTGCCATGGATCTCCTTCTGGAGAAGCTGTAACACAGGCTCCTTCCCTTTCTAAAATGTAATCACTCAGAGACTAACTTGATCGGAGACTAACTTGGTGCTGCGCCTGCAATGTACATTTGCCGTCTGGCAAAGGAGAGGTGGGATTCATTTCACCTGATTTCTCGCTGTCAAAAAGTTATTTTTCTGGTCTGAGCTAATTTCTTGCTTGATCAAAGGAAAGGGAGAGTTCTGCAGCAGGAAAATTGTTCCCCCCTCCCTCTTCTGGTGTTGTGGCTCTAGAAGAGTAGTTTAATCTGAAGGCCTATGTTTTAGAAGGTGAATGTGGAGTGAGAAGAATTCCACCTGTTCTCTTCCTTTGATAAAATCCAAAGCTTGGAAGAGTTTTCTTTGACCCATCTTTAAACTTTTCTCTCCCACCAGGCCCTCTCCCCCTCCAGGGAAGCTTCTGTGCGAGGAAAGAAGGAAAAGCCTCCCTTTTTGCCAGAGGAGCCATCGCCCTCTTCTTCCTCCTCATCCTGCTCTGGTGATCCTAGTCCAGATGAGTTGTTGTGTCTCATTTGTGAAGATACAATGTCCGATGCCGCTGTTAGTGCCTGCTGTGGAAGCAGTTCCTGTGACGGATGTAAGTGCAGCTCCCATGGTTGTTACTTCAAAACATCACATCTGATCTTCTGAAAGCAGAAAGAGGAGATCAGGGAATTACTTTGTCACCAGTTCTATTTAAGACTTAAGCAGAGCCTGAATAGGAAAGGACTTGTCTCACTTAAAGGGAAAAAAGGCAGGAAGCTTTTTTCCCTTTTTACGTATGTAGTTAAATCCTCTTGACAGGTGGAAGGAGGAGTTTGAGAAGAGAGCCTAACTGCGCAGGTGATTACAGTATTAGATATCAAACGCGTTTGGTTTGTCCGCAGCCCTTTCCCTCACACAAAATTATAGAGCCATCTCTGGTGCCTTCCTGTGGTCTGCAGCCAACGGGGAGCTGGGCATTTCATCCACACTCTTCTCCACGGGAGAGGTGGTTAAAAACTTCAGAGCTGTGCTGGTTGTAGCTGAGATAGAGTTAATGCCCTTCAGCGTCGCTGGCATAGTGCTGAGGGCACACTGATGTTTCAGCTGCTGTTAAGCAGCGGCTCCGTGTCGCTAAGTAGCGCCTCTACTAGTCAGGGGCCTCTCCAGCTTCCCGAGCTCTGCCCGACAGGTATGAGTGGCAGCGCCAGGGACCCCTCTGCCCGCCCAGCTCCATCAGGGGTGATGCCCAGGTGCGATGGCAGAAGGAGGACCCAAGCCGTGCGTCAGTTGGCCAGAGTGAGTCGGCCAGCATCAGTCGGCCAGCATCACCTGCCCGGACTCAGCTGGCTGGCGCCAGTCAGCGTCAGCGTCTGTTGTCGGGAGTCAGTCAGGACTTAATCCTGTCGGCACCGCTGACCCCCCGTCTGGGGTGTGGGGCTGAGCGCGGTGGTTCAAGTGCCGCCTTAGGCCCGTCAGTCAGGGTGGCTGTGTCAGCCTTGGCTGGCAGCTGTCACCTGTGTTTGGGCACACGGTGCCGTGTCCTGCTCTGCTGAGGGCGGCTCCTCATTCCCTGCCTGCTTCAGCTCGTTTTCCTGCATCCACATGCCTGGGGTTTGCTGGTTTAAGGCAGTGAAACGAACTTAATCAGGCTTCCCTTAACTTTGTGTCTTCTGCCTAGTGAGCCGTCGGACAGAGCTTTGGAGGAAGAATGGTGACAAGCCCCTGCTGGTGTGGTGGTGTTTTACTGGTGTGGAGGAGAGGATACTTCAGTTGGTCGGAGCGAGTCCCCAAACCCCTGGGCCTGTCGCGTGGGCTGCCAACGTTTCCGCAGTTCCCCTCGTCGGGCGGCTGTTTGCAAGGGGTGTGTTTGAGCACTGGGGGTTCAGCAGCCGCCGGGCCCTGGCCCTGGGCAGCCTGCTCTGGGTGACCCTGCCTGCGCAGGGGCTGGACCAGCTGCCCCCAGGGATTCCGGAAGGCCTTTCTCTCCCTTGTGACTCCGTGACTCTGGAACCGGTGCTGCGAGGGGCCAGCGCTGTGGGAGCACTGGGAACGTTGTCTTCGCTGGGCTCTGCCTCTGTCAGGACGGCTGCGTGTGTGCTCTGCCCTGAGACACTCGGCGCCTGCGCCCGTCTGTCCAGGTACGCCAAGCAGTGTGCAACAGAGCACACTTTCAGGAGTGACCTGAGGAGCTTTTGCTAGCTTTGCCGCGTTGGAGAGGGACTGCAGCTCCTGCATGCAGGAATAGTCGTGTTGGAGAATAACCATAGGAGGCAGCTGGGTAAAGTGGCTCTAGTGTCAAACGCTGATGTGTCTTGGGTTTGGGTTTTTTCATGTAAAGGGAAATGAAATCTGTGGTCTGCATCAGATACGGGATCGGGGCTGTTGGGGGCTGTATTTCTGGGGAAAATGTCACTGAACCAGTCATTAATAGTAATTCAGAAAGCTCTATAATTGTGATCTTTCCCTGCTGTTCAACAAAGCGGATGCTGTTTTTCTCAACAGAGCATAGTTTTTCTTCCATTTCTTCTTCTTTGGCTTCTTCCCACTCTTTGTCCTCTTTCCTTAGACAATGTGACCCGAGCAGTGTCAGGCAATGGTGTCCCTTCTCTGACCACCAAGTAACTAACACTTCCCTGAGATCACTTTAGCTTCCACATCTGGCTGAGTGAAAGAATAATGCCCGTCAGCCTCAGCCTCCCTCCGTGCGAGAGTGAGCCTCTACGTGCACGAGGGAGTCCAGAGTTGACTGAGAGTGCCTTGGGTGCTGCCCTTTCTAAAAGCAAAGGGGTTTCTTGCAGCTCTCCTTGCAAAGTGAGTGTGTGGTTTCACACGTGCATGAGCTAGCAGGACGGCTTACGGCCACAGAATGGAGATGGGCAAATCCCCTCTCCTTCTCCCCGGTGCAGTGTCCTGCCTCCTTCCTTGTGCCAGCTTTTATGCTTGCTGGCTCTCTCTGCAACCCCGTTTCACTCTCTAAGCTGGTGGAAATCTCTCTGCTCTTGTGGGTGCGTTCCCTGTCTGCTTGGGGAGTTAATGTGGCTCCTAAGGAGCTCTAAAACGTGTGCAGGTCAGGGCAAGGGAAGGCACAGGGATACAGGAGCAGAAGGAAGGAGCAGATGGAGAGAGGGGGGCAGCAGCAAGGCCTCTCTTTTGGTGGCACTGAAGTGAACCTGGTTTGTGACATCACGTCTTCAGCTGCGACTGACCGTATCTTTAGCTTTTCCTTCAGTAAGCCCGTAACATTGTTGGCCTTTGAATCTGACTTTCATGTACTACATGTCAGTCAACGGTGACATCCCAGAACACTGACTTGGCTGGATGTGATTCTGCTCAAACATGTAATTTCTCAACTTGTTCTTTCTTATTTATTTTCTGGAGCTTTTTAATGCAAAACTCGGTCTCTGACTCGTGCCGTGTTGCTTGACTTGACTCCAGTGTCTTGGGCTTTTTCCCCGTGTTGTTTATCCTGTCAATACCCCTGCGTCCCTTTTTGTTGGTGATCTCGTAGGCATCAGAAAAGCAAAGGATTCTCCTTTTGCTCTGCTGTGAGATCCAAACCTGTCCTGAGTGCCCTTTTGTTAAGGAAAAGAGCCGCAGGAGGTGGACGGGAGATTATTCACGGCAAAGGGATGAAAGTTCTGTCAATCTCAAAAATGTCGATGGCTGTCAGGAGCCTCTTTTTGCATTTTTTTCTCTATTCACAGTGAAGAATGCGAGACCTCGTGGCTCAGGTAACGAGCAGCCTGCTGCAGTTTCCCGAGGTGACCATTCAGGCTCTTGGGGAAGATGAGCTCACCCGAGGTTCTGTGCTGCGTGGGCGGTTTTCCAGAGGTGAGCCTTTTCCTTGAAATTGGGTCTTGCTGTGAAGTTGTTACTGCCTGGAGGTGACCTGAGGCACGGGGTCACAGTATCAGCTGTGTCAGGTTGGTGCTGCTCAGGCGCGTCAGGTTTTGAGAGAACAGAAAGGATGAACTATGACAAAATGATGAAAAATGTTAACATTAAAACATTAGTAGAGTTAAACTTTGAAAGGACAACAGCCTGCGCCAGTCTTGAGCTATTAAAATAACACGGGCAAGTCCGTGAGCCCTCCTCAACTTCTAATTGAAGGAAAGGCAGTTTTCAAAAAAGTCCTGGTGTGGTTTTGGGCTGTATTTATTTGTACCATCATAACATCCCGTGCAGAACTAGTTCTTCCACAGTGTTAGAGAGGCAACCCCCCCTGCTTTTTCTTTCCTAGCCTGACTAAAAACAGAAGGAAGAGGAAAGCCCTGTTAGGCGCTGCAGCCAGGTTTGCAGAGTATTTAATGGGACGCAGAGGAGTGTCCCGGGAGAGCTGCTGAGAGCGGCTGAGCAGATGAGGTAGCTGACTTTGTCGGTGATCTGAAGGTAGCGCTGGGGGCCTGCCTGGGTGTCCGGGCGCCTGTGAAGACCATGTAGGATCTCTCTGTGTGACTGTAAGTGCAGTAGTTGAGTTAATACTCCCTTTGTGTTGGAAGTAGTTCAGTGAAACTAAATGTGCTAACTTCTCTCTGTGATCAGCGTGTGTAAAAGTTGAAATTGGCTCCCGCAGTGCCCATTTTAAGGTAATTCCTTGTTGAAGTCCAAATCCCTGCCCAAAGTAGGCGTGTGTCGAGCAAAGTTAGTAAACTAGAAAAGAATTGGCTGAGATTTTGCCATATTTGAAGTATATGCTTTAGGAGTTGTATTCTCCTATGTATTTAGATGATTTCTAGCAAAACCAAGCTGAATATGGTATAAAGACTAGAGACCAATCTATTGTAATCTTTATCCCAAACAACCAGAACTCTTCAGTGCAGGAATGACAAGTCCAAATGCAAAATAATAAGGTGGTTCATTTTACGATGCATTGGTTGAGGATTCAGTGGGTGATTTTCAATAATCGACCGGAATTGGGTAAGCCTCTCTTGCTCTGTGAGGTACTTCTGTTGAAGCAAAGGGGCAGTGATTGTGATTTTCCCGTTGTTTTCAACCCTCTCTTGGGAGTTTGCTTTAGCCAGCCTTTTCTCTTCTTCCAGGGAGAGATGGGCTGGCCTGGCTGGCGTGTGGCCCTCAGCTGGAGGTCGTGAGCGCTGTGACGGGAGAGCGGCTCTCTGCACACCGTTTCAGTGGAGCCCGTGAGCAGCCTCCCACCATCCGCGTGGTGAAGGAGGTTTCCTGGCAGACGGGAACGGGGCTGCTGGTTGGCTTGAGAGAAGCAGAGGGAAGTGTTCTCTGCCTGTACGACCTTGGAACATCAAGCGTGGTTACAGCAGTAGTTCTGCCAGGAAGGGTAGGTCCTTTTTAATGGGGGAAACGTTGTCAGGTGCTGCATAACGCTGTTTCAGGAGCAGCTTTGGAGCGTCTCTTTGCTAGGACGTCCATTTTCTCTATTGTGTCATCATACTGTCACTGCAGAGTGTCCAGTCGAGAGCACCTTGATGTGAAATGGTGGGGTTAACGGTACCGTTATCCTTTGAGTTTGCTGAGAGAGTCAAACAAGTTTTCTGGTTTTACAGTAGAGCACGTAGTTACCTAATTCTCCACTTTGACAAAAAGGCCTTGAAAACTACCTTTTTTTTTAGCCAGAGTGACAAAGACCTCGTCCTCACCCTGCCTTTCAAGTGTTGGTAACATACATGTCCTGAATGGTTCATTATGTCAGAAATACTGTCTTTAAAATATCTCAGACTTCCATGGCTGTGCTGTAGCTGACTTCGGCACATTCCCAGGAGTCTGGGACTAGCAAGCAGGTGACTTTAGAGCAAAGCACATTTTTCTGTTGACTTAGGATGGGCAAAAACAGGCTTCACTGCGTTACCTGGCAGGTGGTTACAGACCGACTTTCAGCCTGAAGCCCTTGAACCTCTGCTTATTGCATATGGTGCTTGTGCCGGTGGGATACTCTGGTGTAATGTTGCTAATTTTCCCTGCCTTCTCTAACCCATAAACTCAAATGACGTCCTTTCCCCTCGGCTCCTTATCTGAATGTAGACAAGAGTCACCTTAAGGTAATGGAACATCAAGGTTCACTCTATCTTTACCACCTTAGAATCTGCGACAGATAAATACTTCCGTATTACTCAGCTTTCCAGAGCGTGATTGGGTTTGACTTGCTAGAATCCAGGCGGGGTTTGTTTGTCTGTAGCGCTACAGTGTGATTGCTGGCAGTGCGCGTTTGTGTGGTGGTGATTTCTAACGAGCTGAGCTGGGTTGGTGCTCCGCTGTGTGGGTTTGCCGATCGTCCTGATAAATCTCAGCGTTTGAGATGGAAAGGCAAGCTGTGTGCTGACATAGACGTGCAGCCATTCAGACTTGTAAAAGCAAACCCGAATTGAAAATATTAATGGTATTAAATTGGTTTATAACGGTTGCATGTTTCAGAGCTCTGGAATGGTATTTTCCCCACTCTTCCTGGTTTGTGTGAGGCAGAAGGGCAGCTTTCAGAGTGAGGGAGCTGAGACAGGATTTCTGCGTTCGTTCCCAGAATGAGCTGGCAGCAGTGTAGGAGAGTGTGCAAAGCCAGTGCCTGGTGCCGTGGGAAAATAGGCAGTTCCAGGAGCTTCTACAGGGAAAACTGAAGCGTTAAAACTGGGAACCTGTATGCAAAGGTGGAAAAGGTGGATTTGGGGCCAGTTGTACAACAACAAAACGAGACCTTAAAAGAAAAAGAAGTTAACAGCAACACGGGAACTTTGGCTGATTCTGCAGCACGATATGTGCAGTGTTTCTGCTTTCCTCCTGAGAGTCATCAAGGCTTGGAGCAGCAAGAATTCGAATAATCAACGCACTTTTGGTGGTGCTTTGAGTAGCTGAGAAGATTGGAGATTTCATCTGATTTCCAGGAAGTGTGAAACAATATAAAGTTGTCTCAATTAGTGCGGGCACTTCTAGGAGTAGAATTCTTGTGGCCCAAAGGAAAGGTAAATTCTGTAGCAGATTGCCAGGCAGCGCAGTCACAGCAAGTGCTTGATACGGGAGAGGAGAGAACTTTGGGGCTTGGAGGTTTGGTCAATTTTTCCCCACCTCTGGGGAGAAAAACCAATATATATAAAAAAAGGAATCCTTGTGGTGCTCACTGCTCTGTTCCATTGTCGTGTAACAGGTTGGTGTTGATGTAAAGCTCCCTGGTGTCACTGTGTGACATTATGCAAGGAGGCTGAAGGGCAGCCCGTGTTCTTTTGTTGTGGAGCCTTAGTGCAGGAGCCCTCACGTGCTGGTGTCTCTGCTGGAGCAGTCAGGGCTGTCCCGGAAGGGGCTGCAGGTGCTGAAAGGTCTGTCTTCATCAGGGCCTTGTACTAAAGCTGCTGGCAGGCGGCTCCGCGTGTTACAGAGCAGCGTGCGCTTCTCCTCAGCGGGAGCTGGCTTTTGGCGAACCAGCTGCTGGGCTTTTTGCCGCTGTTTCGGCACTGAAAACTTTTCTGCTTTCCCTGGTTGCTCTTTTGATTCTAAATGAGGACTGGTGTAACTTTTCCTAAGCTGGTATCTCCCTTCCACTATCTGTAACAATACTCCATTGCCGTGGCAGCGGTGTGTCTCCCCTGCAACTTGGCCGCTGCCGCGTCTGACTGAGAGCCGAGATTTGCCCTAATACCTGTTTGGCAAAGAAGGCGTGGGCTGTATCCCAGTGCTGACGGGCTGGGGGCCGTGGGAGAGCGAGAGTGAGTTTGGTCTTTCTTACTCCAGTCCCTTAAATACGGTCAAGTTTCTTGCATTTAACGGATTTTCTGTGTTGTCTTCGAGTTAATGGTTTCTAAGTAGAAAATGGAACTTGGTAAGCTGTGATAATAGACTGCACCATTGCAGTTGGAGTGAGCTCAGCGAAATCCCTGCAGGAAACCCAGTAAACGGAAGGCAGTAACGGATTTTTGTACCGGACATTTTTGGGGGTTGGTTTGTTTGTTTGTTTTGTCTGGATATAATTGGGATCAATGCTGTGTTTTTAAGTCTGAGAAACCTGTATTTACTTTCTTGCTTCTGATGGGCTGGTTCTGGTTTCACTTTTGAGTGATTTCTATCAAAGCTTGTCAAAGAGCTTAAATACTAACTTGTAGTTTTCCTGTAGGTAACTGCTGTAGAGCCCATAACTAACCCCGGAGGAGCCAGCGTGAGGCCTTGGCACCTGCACCAGGCTCTGCAAGGGTTTTGTGGCGTGGCAGCGGTGGCGACAGATGTTGGTCATCTGCTTGTGGTGGACCTTGGTTTGGATGATCTCTCTTGCAGTCAGAGGGAGAATGAACCATCGGGTGAGCTTGCGGTTTCTAAACTTGAACGGAAAAGTAAGAAAACTTGTGTCTTTTAAATCAACAACACGCATCCCACTTTGAAGCTACTACTGTGCAGACGTGTATGGCTGCTGATTACAGGTGGCGGTTTGACATCGTCTAGTCCTGAATGGATTAAAAATGGGAGTGGCTTCATACTCCTCCTAAGGTTACAAATACCCCCTCCCACCAGGGTCCCTCTGTCACGGTGACTCTCGCCAGTGAGGGGTAGGAATTTGACCATCCGAGTCGGTGCAGCTGCCTGACAGGAAGGTGTGTCGGACGTGCCCTATTTCCTGGGAATGTTCTTCTGCTTCTGTTCATTGACTTGGGGCAAAGTTTAGGCTTGTTTTTTAAAGTAAATATGCCTTACCAAAATCCCTGCATTTGACCAAACGGAACCTGTACTTGGTGTACTCGGATTGCATACGCTGTTTTTGCTCTTACAAGAGTGGCCTCGGGAGCTGGTGTCACTTCAAGTAGCTTCACCATGAGGCCCAAACTCCTGATGTGCAGAGCCCAGGAAGAATTTGTCTATGGAGGTTTCGCTTTCACCTGGTTTTGAAATAGGAGCGAGGATACCTGTCCAGTCAGAGAGTTCCTATGTGCTCTGAATGCGTACAAAATGGGAAGAGCAGACAAAGTATTGCATCAATGGGTATTTTGCCGGGGACGGTAGAATTAGATCATACATGTTGTCACGTCAGTGTTTCAAATGCAACCTGAATGGCATAACGCATTCCTTTATTGTGTGGTTTTGTGCGTGCAGGTCTAACAGTTGTCACTAGAGCTGCTGCTGGCGTTTCACAAGGAAGAGCAACCGTGACCAGAGCAGGGAGACATCTCTGCCTTCAGTTACAGTGTTCTTCAGGAACAGCAATATCGACCCTGTGCTACATCAGCAGAAGCAACCAGCTCGCCGTGGGTTTTTCCGATGGCTCCCTGTCACTGTGGAATATGAAAACTCTGCAGCGGGAGTAAGTCGGCCTTTGCACTTGGTCACGCCTGGAGGTGCAGGGCTCTCAAGGCTCTGCTTGAGGAGGAAGTCTGTTAATTTAAAGAGCCCTTTTTCAGGGAGGGAAATGTGGAGTGTAATCTTGGAGTGTTTAGGAATCCCCTTCTGAAGTAACCATTGAGCCATACCTGGATTCAGTGGGCCGCCTTCTCCCCAGCGGGCTGGGATTGTTCTCCTTATTGTGCCTGTGGGCTGAGGAACTGCGGAAAGCTCCCTTCTCTGGGTTCTGTCAAGCAGTTAGGGCGTGAGAGAGCTGCTTTCCATAAGGCAGTTTGTTCCACCAGCAGTATTCAGTGACAGCAGGAGTTGTGTGTGTTTCAATGAAAGAGATTGTAGACATTATTTCTCAGAACCAGCTCCTGCAATGAGGGCACCCATTGAAAGGCTGAAGTATGTTAATGATGGGATTGTGGTGATAATATTCTTTAAAGCGTCCAGGTTGAAAGGAGTGAGACATGAAAGCTCAAGAGCTGATCTGTGGCTGAAAAGACATTCTCTCCCACATTTCAGCCTCGACCAAAAGAGGGGACTGACCCATTCCAAGGCAGCGATGCATGGGAATGAAAGTCTGCTTGGAACACTTGGAGGTGGAATAAGGGTTGTGTCAAGGGATAAGCAACAGAGAAATTAGGGAGATGATTTCAGCTCTGCCAAAGAGCAATCCCCCCTGGAATATCTGACCCAATTCAGATCGGGATTCACTTAAGCAAATCTGCAGTGACTCACCGGGAACTATTGGCGGCATGAATAGAGAGTGGAGGGATAGTGAGGTGGCAAGAATAGCTTGTGAAGGTGCAAAGAAGGTTCAGAAGTCTGGAGGAGAAACGCTTTAGATAGTCCAAGTAAAGAAACAAGACACTACTGGTGTTTGGCACTGTTTTCAGCTTGTGCAGAAGAGAGGCTGCATTTTCAGTTCAATATTGAAGCAGGCGACAAGAGTAGGAAGAATCTTTTGCCTGGCAGCTGAAGGAATCTTTCATGTTCCTGCTCCGCAGGCAGAGGAGGAGATAAAGCCAGGTTATTGCCCGTGATGGACAGTAATTTCCTCACCTCGTGGCTGTTGCATCAAAAGCAGTCGCTCCCGTGACTCCCTTGTTTGAGACGGGAGTGTGACCTTCTGTGCCTTGAGGAGAAGCACGTCAGGGGCTCTTTGCTCAGAAGATGCTTCTCCCCTTCTACAAACAGGCAGGGCCACCAGGCTCACCTGCTTTCTTTGGTTTTTTTAACCCTGCAGGCACCACTGTCAGCTTGAAGGAGGAAGGATTCCTGTCTGCGCCGTTACTTTTCAAGAGCCTGAGCATGATCCTCGCAACTGTTGCTACTTGTGGGCTGTTCAGTCGACGCAAGAAAGGTGAATAAAAGCTTACTATCGGCCACTGATTTTTCTTTTTTTTTTGAGTATTTGTTCACCTAGAGTTGACCCACGTGTATTTGTTTTGTTGAATTAGCCGTGCAGGAGATTCTCTCCGGTATGGAAGGAGCTGACGGTGCGATTTGTACAGGATGTAACAGGGATGAAGAGGGACCTACTAGTTCCTCCCTGCTGAAAGGCAGCAAAGCGACAGTGGCTCTATTTCTGTGCTGGCATTCTTAAATGGCTTCCTTTGTTTCCTGATGACTGCTTCATGGTTTGCTTGATATTCACACCGTGGTGTTAAGATACCATGGAGCGCAGTGGAGGCTGCAGCTCCAGAGCACTAAAGGTGCGGATCCACCAGCCTGCTGCCCCTAAAGGAGGAGGTGACAGCATGGCCGGTTCCCTGGTGCCAGCCTGAGCCTTGGTGAGCCAGCTCAGCTCGGCTGGCAGGGAAGGTGTTCAGCAGCCAAGTCGGTGGTTTCCTGCTGGGCTAATGACTGAAACGAGGGTGTGGAAGGTGCCGTGTGTGCAGGGGAGGGACTGGAGCTTTGGTGGGAAGGGAAGGGGAGAAAGATCTGCCCCCTTCCGCATCAGCAAGCTATTTACTCAGCTCGGCTGCTCATGGAGTGGCAATCTTTATCAGTTTGACTGTAAAGCAGTTTTGATTGCGAGCTCTTCAATGTGAAGAACTGTTCCCAACCATTTTTATTCCATAGAACACCTTGAAGCTTCCAGATTGTATGGGTAGCCTTTGCCCCAGAAGCTGTTAGTGTCCAAATTTCCTCCTTTGTGGTTTGGTGGCTAAATGTGACCAATTCTCAGGTTTTGGGAAGGGCTGTTTTTCTTTTGAGCCAGACAATGCTATTAAGGAAACCTCAGCCTAGATCTAAGGAAAGGGTAACGAGGACTATAAAGCAGCTTTGTAACCAAATGTCATCATTTATACCTTTTCCAGTGAAGGCGATGCCGTGAGTTTACATCTGTTGCAGTTAGCGTTCGCAGACAGGAGGCGCTTGGCTTCAGGACAAGTCATGTACGAGGTAAGACGTGCACGTCCGTGAAAGGCTGGAAAGAGTCCTTTTCCCTAAGGGAGTATCAGTGAAGTTGGCAGGGGGAATATTGACCATGACAATTCAGAGATGACTTAAAAAGAAAGAATCTTTTGCTGAGTCTTCCTGGGCACGGCCTTTGTCCATACTTTTTGAAAAGAAGTCGTACAATTTCATACCGCCGTGTCGTGTGTTCCAGCCAGGGCCGTCTGCAAAGAGCCCGTATAAGTTCAGTTCCTGAAGAGGCAGCAGCTTTTACAAATAAAATGATTCTTCATTTAAACACCAAGTGAATGGCATGTAGGAAGAGAAGACAGGGCTTTGAGTAGCTCTGTTTAACCAAACTGCAGAATTGAATAAGGTTCTGTCTGTCTCCCTTCCTTAAAACACGGGCGTACAGCTTTATTCTGTTCCAGTCTTCAGGTTTAAATTCTTGCTTTCCCTTTGAGCTCTGTCAGCAGGACTTCACATGACGCTCACCTGCAGGGTCTCTTCGGTGCTGGTCCTGAAACTTAGTAGCTCTAAAGAGAACTCTTTCTACTTTTTGGCTGCGTTACCTATGAACTCTGCTCTTGAAGCCAGCAAAATACGCAAATACAGTAAAGAGTAGTCTGATTTGGTCAAAAAAGTATATGTAAATTTTTAGAAGTGGCTCCAAAGAGGTTGTGTTTAAAATAGAGATGAAGTAGCCTTACCTCTCTGTTATCTAACAGATAGAAGACGCGTTTTCAGAATGTATAATTTTATTCAGTGTTATGCCTGAAACCCTTGCAAAATCTTTTTGATGGGAAAGTAATCTTAATTCAGAGCATGTCTTTCCTGTTGAGGTGCAGTAGGAGAGGATCTGTGCTCTACAGCCTTGATATTTATTAGCAGTATTTCCTAGAATGGTTAAGAGAAAGCTTGCCTGTTCTCAGAGTAGGTGAGTTAAATGTAACATATCAGGTCATACGAGAATGGATTGTCTCGTGCCAGCTCATGCCAGTTCCTTCTAGAGCTCTGAAACTTTAGGAAACTTGGGTAGAATGAGGTACAATCAATTTTTTTATTTTCTGGTAGGTTTTTGGAGATTTTTAGCTGCTTAGCTTTTGGTTTTGTTTGGTTGGTTTTTAATTGTAGAGCTGCTCTTTGTCCACAATCCACACGCCCATGTGTTGTAGGGTAGATCATTTGACCAAGTGCTGTATTTGGAAAGACAGTATTTCAGTCAATGCTTGCTTAGCGAATGGTGGTCTCAGAGGTTCCACACAATCCTGCTGGAGTTTCTGTAGGTCTCAAAGTAGTTTGCTGACTCTGTAGGGATTTGTGATCCTAAACGCCTTGCCCACGTGCATGCCATGTCCGCTGTGTTGTTTTGCTGTTGGCTGCACTTGGTGAAGGAAGGGAGGCATATTTCACCCATCAGTCCCTGAGGAGGTGAGAGGAGGAGCTGGCAGGAGCTGACGTGGTTTGAGAGAAGAGTGTGACTCAGTAAGAAGTTCTCATGGCTACTCCCGAGGGATGGGCATTCACTCTAGCGGTGTGTGCCTATAGATAATGCCTCGCAAGAGAGCTTTGGCTGCTGGAAGGCCGTGACTCCTCTAACTTCATCAGTTCTGTGATCAAGTCATGGAACAAAGCGCTTTGCATGCCTATGTATGGCATTATTTCAGATCTCCCTTTCTAGCTAAGTACGTAGGTTTGTGAAGAAACCGGGATGGTGCAGGGAATTCTGCAAAACACATTTAGAACCAATAATGTGAGGGAAATGCTCAGTTTTGAAAATGTGCAAAGCTTTTACAGCCAAACTTACCCGTTACGGTTTGACACTTAGTTCTCTTGCTTGTCAGCTGTAGTTTCTCTTTGCCGTCAGATTAAGTGCCTGGGAGAGATACAGTACAATATGCAGGTTCTAGTAGACATAGACATTCTTTCCTACTGAGGTGTAATGTCTGCTTTTCTCTCAGAATGACCTTTCTCTCGCCTGTGATTTTTTCCGCAGCGTTTGGCATCCTGTGTTGAAAAGTACAGGTTGGATCTGGCGGGCGGAGCCTTTCCCTTGAGAGGGCAGGGCAGCAAGACCAAACTACTCAGCTGTCGGGCTGTAGAAATCTTTCCCAACTGCATTGACAGAGAAGACAGCGTTGATGAAGGTTTGTTCCTGATGCCCGTGTTTGGTGATTCTAAACGAAATGGTTTTGGCATCCAAGCAATGAATGCTGTTCCGTACCCACAGCCTGAAAGTCTTCAATATCTGTATAGACTAACTTCTTGGGCTTATTTCAAAGGAAAAACTGGGTGCTGAAATTCTGTGGGACTTGTTAAAATAAACCCTATTTTTCCCTTCAATGCTTGCTGACATGCTGTAGCGATGTATGGTGGGGTCACCTGTATAACGCTTGTCAGTCATTTTATTGCTCCTGCTCTCGTCTTTGAACAGTAAGATCATCCCCTCCATTGCTTAGGAATGTTCCCTCAACTTTCTTTTTTCCCCTCTTCCAACCTATGCCTGCACCTGCATCCAGCTGGCGGCCGGTCAGGAGTGCTGTTCCCCAGGGCTCGGTGTTGGGGCCAGATCTGTTTGATGCCTTCCCCAACCACCTGAATGAGCCGGCAGTGTGCCCGCGTGGCCAGGAAGGCCACCAGCATCCTGGCTTGTATGAGAGATAGTGTGGCCAGCAGGAGTAGGGCAGTGATCGTCCCCCTCTACTCGGCAGTGGTGAGGCTGCACCTCGAATCCTGTGTTCAGTTTTGGGCCCCTCACTACGAGAAAGACACTGAGGTGCTGAGTGTGTCCAAAGAAGGGCAGCGAAGCTGGTGAAGGGTCTAGAGCACAAGGTTTAGTTGGGATCTTAGGAAAAATTTCTTCACAGAAAGGGTTGCGAAGCAGTGGAACAGGCTGCCCAGGGAAGTGGTGGCGTCACCATCCCTGGAGGGAGTTAAAAGACGTGCAGATGTGGCGCTTTGGGACAGGGTTTAGTGGTGGACTTGGCAGTATGAGGTTTACAGTTGGGCTCGATGATCTTAAGGGCCTTTTCCTACCTAAATGATTCTACGAGTCTATGATCTGCCTGTGCACTTTGCCCTCTCTGTGTCTAATAGGTTCCTAAACCTACAAGCTCTTAAAGCAATAGCTTCTGGCTTCCCTCGTCCGGACCGACAGTTAAAACTCCTCTGGTGTCTTTCATTACCTTGCAATAATGAGATGTGCATCTCTGGGTTTGCACATCCAGTGATGCTCTGAGCACATCTCTGAGCCGGCTGCAGTGATAACTTTCACAGCCTTTTGTTTGGGTGTGTGAATGCCCTTCCCTCTCTTCTTACTGGCCTTAACTTATGTCTGCTTGTTACAAAGACGACACTGGCATGACTTTCTAGGCTATTTGTGTTTATTAGCTTTGACTTAGTCCTGAAGAGGCAGCTTCCACCTCTTTTGGGGTGCCACCCTCTAACAACAGCGTGTCAAAATCTAATGAAAACCCCTTTGGATTTTCTCCACTTGTGTCACGATTCTGAGGAGAGGGCCTTCTGAAACCTTGTCAAAAACAACCAACAGGCGCACCCACCAAAAAACCCAAACCAAAACCAACAAAAAAGGCCCTTTCGGTCCCCTTTTCATGAAGTCTGAGGCATGGAAAAATGCTTGTCATTTTTCTGATGGCTCCTCATTAGCTTTTATCCAGAAACTATTCAAGTTGTAGGCCCACATGAGCTTCTGTTGGATGTGGGTTGAGGTTAGAAATGCAGCTGGCTTCTGATTTATGAAACTAATTGACATCTTCAAAGGCAGTTTCAGCGGCTCACACAAGTGAAAGGGCACAGAAGTTCACGATGACACACAGTAAAGCGTGGGAGGCTCCCTGAGCAGCCCTGATGAACTCAGCAGAGAAGAGAGACCCATTTTGCCAAATGACCTGTCTCCTGGTTCCCTGCTCTGTCAGAGTAAAGGATGCACCCCCCACTTTGCTCACATCTGGAGAATGCCTTCTCCCCAGAGGCGACAGACCATGCCACTTCTTGAGAGAACCCGAGTGTAACATGGTCAATGTTTGATGTTAAACTCTTTGTTCCAATCTCCTGTTTGTTGGGGTTGGGTTTTGGTGTTTGTTTTGTGTGATAATTGTGTTCTTTCATTCTGACTGTGCTGGAAAGGAGCTATTCGTAACACTCGTAATCGAGTCGAATCTGGAAATTAATAATGCCAGCTGAGTGATCAAGTGTATATGACAAGAATTTGTATGCTTTCTAAAAGCAGCAATGTATGTTTTCCTAGGGTGGTGGGTTGGTTTTTGGTTTTTGTTTTTTTCTAACCATCTTGATGCACTCTTACTGTATGGGAAACTTGATTACCTGACAATTGTGTATTGGATTTGTCTTAGGACGGATACAGGTTGAACTCGCAAAGGGGGGCAGCATGACTGAAACCTATCACAGAGGTGATGCTATGGTGTACATTGTTAAAATTCTTCTTAGTCAAGTGTTGCGTTTCATGAGTGACGTAACAGAATGAATCCAAAATAGAAAGTGATGTTTTGAAAATGTCAGATAGATTGTATTTTCTCCCACTAAGAAACAATGTCTTGCCTTTTCCAGTCATATCTCCTGGCACCAGTGTCTCAGTCTTCAGCTGGCAAGTGAATACACGCGGCCAGGGAAAACCATCTACTTATTTGGGTGTATTTGACTTTGACTGCTGGTATCAGGCTCAAATGCCAGGCTCACTAAGGTAGGTTTTTATGAAGCTGTTTTCAGTATCCCTCCCCATAATTCATTGGAAAGTTGGCGTTTAGCTTCTGCGCTTGTTTTCTTTCAGGCCAGAAGAATCCCTTCAGGACTGCCCCTATTTTGCACTGTGGTCACTGGACGCTGTAACAAGCACGACTGCTCCAAACCTCCTTCTGGATGTTGTGGTGCAGGAGCGCAGCCTAAGCTGGAGAGTTCCTCCTTCTTATCCACAACCTGAGCTGTGTTTTCATCCAAGCACCTATAATTTTGGTAGGTATTACACGGCTTTGAATAGTGATAAGCTTAAACCGAGCTCAAATGCCATTTATTGGTTCTCCTGTTCACTGTTTGTCACGCAAAAACCCACCCAAACCGAAACACCCCAACCCCCCACCCACCCAACTCTGGTGACGTTGTACTGACCAAGTGTGTGCTGTTGTGACACCTGCCTGACAGGCGGCTGGGTCTGGGGGTTGGGTGCTTCTGTAACGCAGCCCGTGAGGTGGTGCTGGTGACCAAATGAAATGACTCTGGGCTGAAGCTCAAAGCGCAGCACCTCGATAGCCCCACAGGTACAATCTCTACACTCAGCCATTATTTTTCTAAAAAAGGCTGTAAGTGATGTCATGAGGAGAACGGGTACTCAGTTGTACCTTTCCAGAGGTTGCTGTGACAAAAATGCAAACTGGTGCCACCATCATGGTGAGAGTATGGAATGTTGTCCAACGTTCGTTGTCTCTGCAGATGGCACGTGCCTGCTGAGCTCTGGAGTTGTTCATGTGACGTGCAGCGGCTTCCAGAAGGAGGTGATCTTTTACTGTGTCTTTATTGAGAATGTCAAGAGATGGACCTTCCCTAAGCTTTCCATGGCGCTGCTTTCGGTGTCAGGGACCATTTAATGCTCCTCCTGCCCATCCACACGCGTAACTGCAATTGTACCCTACCAGTTTTATCAAATGTAATGTTTGAGTTCCCCTCTTGGGAGTGTAAACCCACCGTTGTCTCCTGTTGAAGCACAATCAGGGCCTGAATGTCTAGAAAGGAAGAGAGTGCTGCTCTAGGAGCAGGAAGAGAAAGTTGGGGAAAGCTGTTCCTTCTCTCTCATCAATGAGTGCAACTGCCTGCGTGGTCCTGAGTTCGGGTTTTGATCCCTGATTACCTTGGAAAAGAGGACAGAACGGAGAAAAGGAAGCATCGTTCCCTCAGAACAACCTTCTCCCCCCATCAGTCTCTCAAAGCATTAGGTTCCGTGCAGGACCTGACGATGGGGGTGTCTCACTCGGATGCGAGTGGCTGCGAACATCCGCTTGCGGGCCTATACCTGATCATTTGCTTCCAAGGCAGTGAGCTGCAGCAAACAATTGCTGTTGGCAGCTCTACCCGATGACTTCCCTGTATTTTCCCTTCATCGGTCGGCTTTGCTGCAGCCTCTCAAAGCAGATCTTCACCCCTGTAGCCTTTGCCTTGTGCTACAGGTGCCCAATTGACTCCTCTGGGACTGCCCTCTTGTTGCTGCAACACCTCAGTCACCTTTAGCTCGTGACACCCACCACCTTCTCTCTGCTTTATCCCACCGCAGTGACTTCACCCCCCTCCTTCAGAGGTTTCCCATTTGCAGGGCACCAACCTTTCTCTCTCCTCTGAAGGATTTCCCTGAGAGATGCAGCCTTTGTGATGAAGAACCCATCTTCACCCAGGCAGGCTCCAAGCGAAATGCTGAGCGAGCGAGTCATCAGGCAGAGGAGCACTTAGTAGGAAGGGGAGAGCAGGCTTTCCCTGCCCTCATCTTCCTCTCTACTGGATTCCTCACCAGATCTGTGGGGGTGCGCTGGGGCAAAGAGCACTTGTGCACAGTGTGGTAGCTAACATGAACGTCTTGGCAGGTTGGCCTGGCCCATAGGCTGTCTCTTTTGCAAGCCTGATGTAGGCTCTTCCATTCAGATTGGGTGATCTGATGTCAGCTCCACGTTGGAAATAATTGGGAAATGCAGAAATTTGTCACACCCTTTGCTGAATTGAGACTAGATCATTCAGAGGCTTGTTAGGCATTTGAGCAGGGATTGCTTGTGAATGTGAGTAAGACAAATCTCAGAATTAGGGACAAGAAGCTTGGTTTGGGGTTTTGTTTGCCACCGTAAGTTGTACTCGGTGTGTTTCCTTGTCTGAGACTGGTTTTCAGAAAAAGATGGAAATCTGATGTGTGTATTCGAATGTGTAGAAATGGCTTTGAATGTGATGATTTTATTTAGAAGGGAAAGATACTTCTGAATGTGCTTAAAAAGCCAAAGAAACAAGCAAACAAAAAGCAAAAGCCCTAAAAAGGAAAATTTGCTGAGGGCTCAGTCTTGGGCCCCTCGGGACAAGAAGGACATAGAGTTGCCGGCGCGTGTCCAAAGAAGGGCACCAAAGCTGGGGAAGGGTCTGGAGAACAGGTCTCATGAGGAGAGGTTGAGGGACCTGGGGTTGTTTGGCCTGGAGGAGAGGAGGCTGAGGGGAGACCTTATCGCTCTCTGCAACTGCCTGACAGGAGGCTGTTGTGAGGTGGGGCTTGGTCTCTTCTCCCAGGTCACTAGCGATAGAACGAGAGGAAACGGCTTCAAGCTGCATCAGGGGAGGTTTAGGTTGGATATTAGGGAAAATGCCTTCACTGCAAGGGTGGTCAGGCGTTGGAAGAGGCTGCCCAGAGAGGTGGGGGACTCACCATCCCTGGAGGTATTGAAAAGACATGTAGACGTGGCACTTGAGGGCACGATTTAGGAGACATGGTAGTGTTGGGTTGACAGTTGCACTCAATGATCCTAGAGGGCTTTTCCAACCTTAAGGATTCTATGATTCTATGTTTCTATGATCATTTCACCTGGAAGAAGTATCAGAACACCAGCTGCACTCAGCTACTCCTTAACAGTGCACGTCTGTGCCTGCCTGTGCTTTGCCCTTCTGAAGGATTGCCACGGCATTAGAACACAGTGTTTGAAGCACCTAAAACTGAAACCTATTAGAACATCAATGTTTCACTTCTTTTCTGTCGTTTTGGGAAATGACAACTTAATGTTTGGGGTGTCGTAACTCCTTCATGTCTTCATAGCCTGGAAAGCTGCTTGATCTTGGCTTCACTGCTTCCATGCAAACGTTGCAGAGTTCTGTTTGTTCTGTCCCCTTCGCGCATTCCTGATGGCAAACTTCTCTGCACCCCATGTGCCATGGGTATAAGCAGGGCACGTTGCTGGGAATAGTTAATTGGAACGCAGTAAATTGAGAGGATAATGCAGAGGCATGCAAATAAAGATTAGAATTAGCCTTTGGGAAGTTGTCATGTCATGGGGAAAATTCCATGTGCTCCTCAAAGCAACAAGCAGCCCAGCCTGTGATGCCTGAGTGAGTGTAGAGTTAGAAACAAGCACTTACTGTTGGTGGTTTGGATGTTGAAAGCAGGTAGGATTCTCCTTTGATTTCACCTGTTACTTTTAGGAGGAGCAGTTAGAGGCGGTCTTGTCAGCTGCTGCCCAGACAGGTTCTGTAGGGCTTCTGACTGGCTGCATTAAGCTTTGGACATCTAAAGGTAAGACTTGTTATGTGGTTTTTATGTTGCATGGTTTCTTCGTTTGGAATTCTTGATTCATTTCTTTTTTGTTCTCTCTTTTTAAAGAGCAGCCAAGTTCTGCTGCTAATTTACAGTTGGCCCTTGACTGGACGTGGAGCAGAGTGATCTATACAAAAGGTGCATTTGAGCAAATCTGTGAGTACTAGTGCAGCCATGCTGCAAACCTAGAATCAGTCTTTCCAGTTGAGCTTATTCAGTGATCTGCTGGTAGATGGTCTTGCCCGCAGATCTGGAAGTGCACTTTGAAACTCTGAAATGGCTCTGTAGGCTAACGATTTCATACTTGTTCTTGAAAAGGTGTTGCGCTGTTTGACGGCTCCTGCAGCTCCGTTGACCCGGAGAGGTTACAGGCTCTGCAGCACCGCCAGTTGCTTTTGAGCAACCTTAGCAGAGTCTTAAACTGTTTTCTAACAGAGGCACAAGAGCTCGCTGGAAAAGGTTTGTCACAGTATTTCTAACTCTCTGGTGTGTCTTATGAAGATTTGGAACGATGCTGGGGCTGTAATTGTGGAAAGAGGAGCTGTTGTTGGTTTTGCTGATTGGCAGAAAGTCAAATGTAGCGGGGAGAAGGGGCTTAAATGGGAGGGGTTGGGGCTGCCACTTAACGCGCGTTGAGTTCAGGGCACGAGTTTGTTGGGGAGCTCGTGCGAGTGGGTGGGGAGGCTGCGTTCAGCAAGGAGCTGTGCAAGCACCCGGCTTGAAATTATAGCAACGGGATGTGGCACTGTGACAAATACTCCCTTTGATTGTCAGCTAGCAGTGCGTAATTGCATGCAAATATTGGGCTGGAAATTACTAAAATCAGAGAGGAAGCCTAAATGAGTAACATGTGAAGTGAGTTGCATGAGTTTCTGTAGCTGTTTCTATTAGAACTTGTTCCTGGCATATTGAGGAGAAAAGAGAAAATCCCTTTGCTAGAGTAAACCTCTCTGCTACGTGAAGAACAGGTGCCTTATCCATGAGTGGATTTAGTAGTTCCGACTTCACTTTTTTTTATTAAACCTTTAATGAATCTTCTTCTTTGTAGGGGTTGCTTGTGATTGTGGGCTTTTTCTTCAGTTAAGGAAGTGATACGGAGTGAAAAATGCACAGGCAAAGATTCCTACCGTGTTATTTTTCTACTTTCTCTTTAGTGCAATGAGGGGACTTTTATAAAAAAACAAAAGAAATTGCACACCAACAGTCCTCTTAAGCTTCTTTTCATGTTTTGCAGACTTGACAAACAAGCTGGCGGTGACCAGCCTCGCAGCTTTGTATGCACGAGTGGTCCTCTGGTTCTGTGGGTCCCGTCTCCTGCCAGAGGGCTCAGGTAACCCTAAACTGTCACGCATCTGTAGCAGTCAGTGCTTCCTATGAACACGTGCTTCCCCGTGGTTTTGTCAAGGCTTCATCAATACCAAGTCGTGCCGGTTCAGTGACAGCAGATGCTGAAGTTCTGCTGCTGAAATTGAGATTTCACTGTTTTTTCAACTCCGTCGTGTAGAATGATGGAAGCAGTTTCTTTCCGGGGTGTTTCTCAGAAACAGCGCTAAGCCTCTGAGTGAAGGAGTTGCTCGTGCCCACAGCTTGAAATCCTTGGGATTGTAAACAAGTAACTCCTAAAGCACCAACACGGGAATGCTTGATTTTACAGTAAAAGCCTGACGTGCGTGTTTTGAACTTTTTACGGATTGTTTGAGGAAAAAAATACACCTTGGAAATAGTTCATCATTTGGATGGGTTATAAACCCTATTGTCAGCCTTAACTGTCTTACGCATGTTCACATGACATGTTTAAAAACCCATTCCCTTTGAGAATTGGGGGGTTTTTTTTAGAGTGAACTTCAGCTGACACTACATGTTCTGGATGCTACATCACCTGTAAGCTTGAAATGGCACTTAGGACAAGGAGGAATTGACTCCTGTGTCGTAGGTCTCTTTTAGCAAAGGCAGAAGGAGGATGGGCTTCTTTCAAAGTCGGAGGCTGGCCTGTGCTTTTGATGCTCAGCTTGTGTGTTCTTCTGTCTTTTTAGTCAAAAACTGTAGGTTGAAAATGTGATATGACTTCTTTAACTTACTTCTTATTTATTGCCTGTAGGTGATGAGATGCGTTTCTCTAGACCTTTCTACAATTATCCTCTGATTCGGAGCTACTACGCTGGTCATCGACAGAAACTGGAGTGTTTATCAAGGTAGGACGTGCAGGAAAGCTCTAGAGCAGTTCCGCTGCAAATTCAGAAGCGGCAGCAAGTGGCTTTTCCATCAGCAGCTGTATTTGCTATGCTTCATGCGTTTGCTGGCAACACTCTTGACTGGAGTGATGCGTGTGTCCTGCTGAACAGAGAGGTTCCTTTCCTGTGTTGAAATGTTGATATATACCTCTGCTTAGTGCCCTTTGTTGGTGTCATCATTGTTTTGACGTGCATGTAATTCATTGGCAATTCTGTGTCATTTGTTACCACTGGAAAAGGTCGTGTGGTGAGGACAGGATCAGTCACGGCCAGGTCAGCAAGGCACGGCCTTTGCAGAGCAATTGTTCTGGACACAGAAGAAAGCATGTTTTAGGAAAAAAAAAACAAAAAAACAAAGGAAAAATAATCTCTCTCAATGACCAGTGATAGATGGCGATAAGGGGATTGGCCCAAATCTCCTACTCCCAAGCACCGCGGTGTCATTGAAGGAGATGGGCAGAGTCACATGCAGCTGGCACAGCCAGCGCGCTCCTGGCTACTGGATAAAAGTGCCTTCCTCACGGGAACTCCCTTTCCTGGGCTGGCTCACGAGCATAATGGTGATGTGCCTTGGGTTAGGTGAGAACAGATTTTTCTTTGGCAACTGTTCTGTAACCTAAAGAAAGTCCTCAAGTAGCCGTGGCCATGGCACCATGAGCAAGGTGCAGCAGGAGGAGCCCAGGTGGAAGCTGCTCTATGTCAGGCGTTGGCTTTCAAGCTCCTCTTCCTGCGCGTCCTTCTCAGGTAACTCTCGTACAGGCTCACGGGCTCCTTAGAAGCACCACCTCCAGCGTGCTGCTTCTGCTCGTCCTCCTCGGGAAATGAAAGGCCGGCGTCGCAGCCCGCAGGAGCCTGCGATGGGCTTCTGAGCAATGCCGTGTTTAACAGGCCAGCCCTCCGTCACTGTGATGGCATGTGCAGAGGCGCAAACGTGCTGCTTCAGGTGATACCAGAATTCAGCTGTGGGCTCAGCTTTCTGACCGTGACTGTTTTTCAGTAACAAAAGCGAGGTGCTGAGACCAAAGCCTGACATTTCCGTGCTGTGGTCTCACCGCTGTGTGTGGGAACGCTCCCACTGGAGGCGTGGGGTTTGGGTTAGCTTTGCTCACACTGCCCTTGTATTACAAGTAATGCGGCACAAAAGAAAACCTGAAAACTAAAAGGTCGCTGCAACTTTCCCCTTAATAAGGGAGCTTTTTGGATTCCTATTTGGAGCTCCTTTAATAATTCACTAGGATCTAATGAGCACCTTTCACCTGACTCCAAAATTTCTTTCCAGTCTATTTCAAGTCACGATCATGCCTTTGTCTGTTTGTTCCTTTCTTGGAGTCGTGGGAGCTTTAGCTGGGTTTGTTTTGGCTGGAGGAAATCTGTGACACCGAGAAGCTGGAATTAGTGTTTTCCTCTGTGCAAATCCTCGCTAGGTTTTGTTCCAGAAGAAAATGGGACTCTGACTGCCTGATGGTCGATGGCATGGTTTCCCAGTTAGGAGACCGAGTTGAGAAGTTGTGGCAGAGAGATGAAGGAGGAACGGGGAAATACCCACCTCCTAGTTTACGGGTGAGTGTTGTGTTCGCTGAAGGCAACAACAACAGCCACAACAAACCCCAGCCCCAGCCCAGCCCTCCCCCAAAGCCAATGATTTCTCAAAGAGAGGAGTTTTAAAAAGCTTCTACCTTTTCATTCCAGGCACTGCTGGAGCTCTATTTGCTAGAAGGTGTTGAAGAAAGCCACAAACATGCAATTGTATCCCTTGGAGTTATTTCTGTTACACCTCCAGTATACGCGCATCAGGGGTCTGAAATGTCTGTCACCTACGTGTTCGATGCATTTTCTAATTTGTGCTTCAAACACACTGCGGATGAACACGTGTAGTTAAGAATTAAGTCGCAGACAGAAGCATTGTTTGATTTCTTTGTACTGTGGATTTTTTAGGAATTTTTAAAATGTTTTGTTGCAAAGTCTTTTCTGATGTGAGAAAACAGGTCTACTAAGCAATGTTAAAGGTAGAAAGCTCCCCTAGATTTTCTCAAAATGTAAACTGTTTTTCATTTTTGAAGCACCCATAGCTGTAGCAAACAGCTGCTTCCTCAAGCGCTGCACTAGAATGTGCTGCTTCAGAGCAAAAGGATTTCTGACAGCGGTTTACCAGGACCTGATTTTGCTGAAATCATCCATTTTCCAGCACAGCTAAGAGGGCTTGCTTTTGTGCTGTTACAAGTGCAGGCACACAGAATAATAGAGAGAGAGAAGGGAAAAGCCATTGGGCAGAAACTGAATTTTTAAGCTGCCGAAATACACTGTGTTGCTTTGGTTGTTTGTTGCCTGAGCTGAGAGGGGAGCCTAGAGAGCAGGGGCTTTAAAGCTGTTGCACCCCGGAGCTCTCTGATGAGAATAGACCCCCCAAACCAGCTGTCAGAAAGAGAAAGTGACACTGCCGATGAGTGATCCACATACTGGTTTAAATCCAGTTTTAATCATTCAGAGCTAAGCTGTGCTGTAAGGACACCCTAATTTCACTTGTTTTATATACGCTGGAAAGGAGGGAAGAAACCAACTGTAGAATTTGTTTGCTTTAATAATCAAGCATTGGCCGTTCTCATGTTTTGAATGTCCAGCTGGTGGCTGCAGTGACTAAAGAGGGAGCCTGAGTTTCCAACAGAACTGTTTAAATATCAAAAGGCAACCTTTCTGAATGCCTTAGAGAAATCAGAGAGTCTGTCTTTCTGGTTATTTATTCAGAATGCAATTTTGTTGTTAGGGCCTGACTATCTTCAGGTTGCAACAGCATAAAACGGCAAGACTAATACAAGAGTATTTTCTGCGTCCTACCACTATGATATTCTTATTTCCTTTTATTATTTATTCCTATTATATTAATCATAGGAATAATATTATTTCATGTGATAAATTGTTGGTCTTGCAAATTTATTAGCCTTAATTAGATACTTGATATCAGACAATTTACTTGCTGCTAGACATCATACATTCCTTTCCGAACAAAACAGAAACTTCCGTCGACTCCTTCGCAGCTGCCTTTGCCATCCCTTCGGGCCTTGTTAAGCTTATCCAAGGATTTTGGCTTCTAGACCACAAGGACTATGAAGTAAGCATGTGACAGTTTAGTTAGGCATACGTTGTAGTGCAAGGCTATGATCTAGCAAATGACTTTAAAACCCTGGTGCTTAGCTAATAACAGGTGATAAAACATGGGAAGCTTCTTTTGTAATCCTGCTTCAGCAGCACCTTCAGCAATACGTGATGATCTGCAGTTTGGTTTTAATTGCGTTGAGAGGAAATGGATTAAGACAATGAAGAAGTCAGCGTTAATAATGCTTGAGATGTGAATTGCCAAAGCCGTCTGTTCAGGTTGTTCTCAGCAGAGCAGTCGAGCGCTTTCTCAAAAGCAGTGGTTTGGGTACTTTAAATAGTCAAATGACCATCCTGGCAGCAAGATTTGAGACAGAAGACCGCAAAAGTGACTCTTCAATCTAATTCATGTTCCTTCTGATGCTGAGGGTTGCTCTTTGCCTGTCACAATTTTAATACAACCTGTCTGGGAGAATAACTTGTATTTATAAGAAGTGATGTTTGCCTATGGGGATTTGGTTACCCTAGCCGAGTGTGAATCACTCCTTTTAAAAGACTCTGTTTTTTTTCTGTATGGCTAACTGATTTTTTTTTCCTGCAAATAGTAAAGAATTTATATTTACCTGTCCGGTATCAGGGACATTCACCCCTACTGAAGAAACTTTTGAACAGTTTTGTTGTGTGCTTGTGTGTCCAGTCTGATCCCCTCTATACAAACAGGCTGTGGCCAGGCTGGAAGGGGCCCAGAGAGGGGCCACCAGGATGATCAGAGGACTGGGAAGCTGCCATACGAGGATGGGCTGGGAGAGCTGGGTTTGTTCAGCCTTGAGAAAAGGAGGCTCAGAGGGGATCTCATCCCCATGTACCAGGACTTAGGGGGTAGCTACAAAGAAGGTGGAGACTCCCTTTTTACACGGAGTCCCATAGAGAGGACAAGGGGGATGGACACAGGTTGCTCTTGGGGAGATTCCGACTGGCCACCAGAGGGAAATTTTTCACACTGAGGACAGTCACCGTTGGAATAATCTCCCCAGGGACGTGGTTGACTTGGCCACGTTGGACACCGTCAAGAGTCGTCTGGACAGGGTGCTGGGCCATCTTGTCTAGACTGGGCTCTTCCCAGATAGGTTGGACTAGATGATTGCTGAGGTCCCTTCCAACCTGGGATTCTGTGATCTTAGTAAACCTGATCTCCACCTTCTGCAGAATTCCCTGGCCCTGCTCTTTCACCCAGCTACAACCAAACCTGTGTCGTGGCAACACGTGAGAATTCTTCGGTCCCTCATGTGCCAAGGAGAGCATAGGCGAGCCCTCAGATACATGCAGGTGATGAAGCCACCATTCACAAGCAGTTGTGAAGAGCGACTTTTCCTCACTGTGCTGTTGTCCAATAGGTAAAGAAATATCTGCCACCATTTTGGCATTGAAATACTGTGAAAGGTGGAGAACAAACACTAGAAATCACAATCCCCTAAATTTCCTTTAAACTTTGAGCACAATAACTGTGGGGCATCTTTTTAGTTATACTATTAATACACCTTTACATCTCAAAAAATTAACTACAGGTGCATGGCGGAGGCTTGGGCTCTGCTGCAGGAAGACACCGCTCAGTTAAAGGAGGAAGAGCTATTAAAAGACATGTATGACATCTGTCGGGAGATGGGACTAGTGGGAGACTTCCTGAGGCTGCCTTTCACAGACTCTGAACAAGTAAGTGTGGGCAAGAGGAAAATCTGAATCCCTTCTTTGCCAAGAGAAGAGGCAGGGTCATCATATATGTTTTAAAATGTGTTATTTCTCATAGAAGTGTTTGGAGAAATTTTTACGGATTCATGAAATTCTTTTAGCCCGGCATCTGCAGCGTGCCAACTGTATGGCAGCAGCACGGCTGAACCAGGCGATGAACGTTCATCTCATGGTAAGCGTAAAAGTCCTGCCAAGTGTGCCAGTTTCTCTCAGGGGTTACTGACCGGTTTAACAGCGCTCAGTAAGAATCCTGCTTTCTTTATCACACCCTTCTTTGAAATACTTGCAATAAGCCTCTGCACCTTACGTTACAGCTGAACCTAAAAGTTGAACAGAATGTGTCACTACTCCAGAGCTACCCCGTGCAGTTGGAAATTCTGTGTTCCAGGCTGTTGTTGACTCCACTTCGAACAGTTTGTTTGTGTCTGAGGATTAAATAAGTATCTCCTGTCAGCCACTCTTACCATTCAGATATTCAGGGACGTACGTTATGTAGGGTTCGGATTATTGGAAGTTGTTTGGGTCACTGTGGAATGAAGAGTGTGTTGTATGTCATCTCCTGTATCTCACACGCAGCTCTGGGTGCCAACCCACAGGCAACATTTGCATCATGGGTTGATGTTTTTATTATTTCCTCAAGTTATAGCGTGAGGTCTGCAATTCCACAGCTTTCATTTTACCACTTTTTGGACAGAAATTCTTACCTAACTTCTGTATCTCAAAGTAGCCATATCAAATTCTGTGTTATGTGAACTTCTGTTGCGGTTCTGTGATCCATGTGCTGCTTTCCGGAACCATAGTTCTCCAGGGAAGCAAACTTATGGGGTGGTTCTGGAAGGTTGAGGTCCTGCATTTGAAAGCTTCCATCCAGGGGGAAGGGGTGTGTAGGTAGCTTTCTCTTCCTCATTTTAATCCTTACTTCCTCTTGTCCAACGTAACCCGCCGCTGCCCTGGAGATTCAGTCACCTGGGGCAGTGGCGTTTCAGGAAAAACAAGGGAAAGGCTGCTGTTTTGTCAGCCACGTGAAACTTGTGGGTGCTGACAAGTGTGTCAGAATGAGGTTCTGCAGGGTGCCGGCATGGTTTTACCTTAAAGTTGTAGGTTCTGCTATTATTCTAGTCTTCCTTCCACTTGCCTAAATATACAGGGTGAAACTTCTTGCTTTACGCTTTTTGTTCACCAGAATGATCGTGTTCCTCGCTGGAGACAGAGAGCAGTTGCCAGAAATTCTCTCTCAGCCCAGCACGGCAAGACCCTTCCTAGAGGTCAGAGGCAGCTGGCTGTAGAGAGAGCCAAGCCTTACCATCTGCCTTCGTCCGGACCAAGAGAAGGTAATTTTTAGGGGGGGAATATAACGCACAACTAACCCTCGCTTTGATTGCACAAGGCTGATCGTTTTTCCCTCGTGCTTTACAGCCGCAAGACCAAAGCCATTCTCGACAGTAACAAAACCAGCTAATACAGGAAATGTGCATCCACGGGCACCTTTCAGCAGTCGTGTGTTGGCCAAAGTTAGAGAGTTATGGGTAGGAAATGAGCAGAAACCCAGTTGAGAGAGAGTTTTTCTGTTATGATAATGTTTGTTATGCAAAAAACATATATTTATATTATGGTAAATATGTTTAGAGAATTTAAGAGAGCTGAAACTAAAACCCTGATTACCATCAAGCTATTGGTGTATGGATCTTGCTAGACTTGATTGTGTGATCAGATAGTAACCTTTTCCCACTTGCTGACATTTTTCTGCCTTATTTACTTAAAAATAGGCAGAACGTTAAAGAGCAGGAAAGAGGCCAGTAGCTGTCAGATGATTTTCCTACAGGTGGTGTGGCCAAATCAACCTCAGTTCTGGTATATTTGGACTTGAGGGCAATGAAGGTCAGTTACTGCCCTTCTCTACTGTCCTTTTGCCATGAGAAAAGACCAAGACATTGGCCAGATCGTACTACAAGAACATGCCCGGCGTGCAAATAAGGCCGCAGATAACTAAGTAGTTTAATCCCCCATCAGAACCCCTTCTCATGGAAGATGACTCTCAGGGTTGTCAGCGCAATCCATGTCTTTGCTCCAATTTCATCCCTTCCCATGTAACCAACCATAAATAGCTTCTGGTGGGGAAGAAACAAGCTCCAGGCAGAAGCCAACCCATAGCCTCTTGTGAGTTGTTAGGCAATGCTTGTAACCTCTTAGACTAGGCCAGTTGGCAAATGCTATGAAATAATAGAATTTCTCGTAGTAAGATTGCATTTGTTTCTTATGTTGTTGGTACTTTTGTCTTCTGTGCAAAACTTGCAGGTTTCCATCGCAGGAATGCTGTTCTCACCAAAGCAGTCAAGATAACGAGTGCCTTTGAGATGCTCGGAGAGAAATGTTCTGCGGTTCCTTCTGAATTACAGCTGTTCCTCAAATAAAAAGCGTTTTCCAATGCACTGAGCTGTGTGGGTGACCCATACGTGAGGTAGAGGGAAAAATGCAGGTGGCGGTTCCTGATGTGCCTGTTGGTTCAGGTCACTCACTCCTGGGCCGTGCATCACCCGGTGTGGTTCAAGAGCAGGCTTATCCCACAGCAGCCATCGGTGTGGTGTGCCTTGCTCTCGAACTTGGTTTAAACCCAGACTAGACCATGGATTATTAGTGCAAGCCTGATTGCTGGTAGTTTGATACTACAATTGTAATGTTAATAGGCAGGAAGAGAAGGATGCAGGAAGTCGGTGTGTGACCGGCTCAGGTAAGAGCCCATGAGCGACGATCGGGTATGGTGCGAACAGAGGCTGGGTGCCCGTTGTGCGCCAAGAGCTCTTCAAAGCCCCCCGCACTCGGGAGAACCACAAGCAGTGCCAGGTGGGATTAGCACAAAGTGATGCTACATGGAGTAAATGGGTCGCACTGATCACCCAGCGGGCTTGAATAGGAAACCCCAGTCGCCCAGGAATCCTGGAAGTGACCATGGACTGGGCAGAGGGCAAAGGCTTTGGAATATCCCCAGAGGAGGGGGTGCCACGTGCTGAAGAGGCCCCACTGTGGAACAAACTGCCAGAAAATGAGCAGCAGTGTGCCCTGCTCACTGATGGGTCCTGTCGCCTTGTGGGGAAGCATCGGACGTGGACCATGGCTGAAATACAGATATGGGCAGGCCCGGCAGATTGACTATATCACACTCCCACAGAGCCGCCAAGGCAAGCGCCATGTGCTTACAATGGTGGAAGCAACGCCCGGCTGGCTGGAAACATACCCCGTGCCCCACACCACCGCCCGGATCACTCTCCTGGGGCTCGAAAAACAAGTCCAAGTCCTGTGGCGACATGGCACCCCAGAGAGAACTGAGTCAGACAATGGGACTCATTTCTGAAACACCCTCACAGACACCTGGGCCAAAGGGCACGGCACGGAGCGGGTGTATCACACCCCCTGTCACGCACCAGCCTCTGGGAAAACAGTCTGGGTTCTTCCTGCCTCAGGCAAAGGCAAACCCATTCGTGGCATTGCTTTTGCTCGAGGACCTGGGTGCACTTGGGGGTGATGCGGGAGGATTGACGAGTCCCGCTACCGTCTTTAAACCAGAAACCAGACATAGTTTTTGCTCAGAGAAACCTGTCTTAACTTGTCTTTGTCTTTTCCTATAGGACCCATACCCAGAGGCAGCAGATGTCGAACAGCAGCTCCATCACCCACCTCCTCCTCCTGGCATTTGCAGACACGCGGAGCTGCAGCTCCTGCACTTCTGGCTCTCCCTGGCCATCTACCTGGCTGCCTTCCTGGGCAACAGGCTCATCATCACCGCCACCGCCTGCGACCACCGCCTCCACACCCCCATGTACTTCTTCCTCCTCAACCTCTCCCTCCTCGACCTGGGCTCCATCACCACCACTCTCCCCAAATCCATGGCCAATTCCCTCTGGGACACCAGGGACATCTCCTACATGGGATGTGCTGCACAAGCCTTTCTGTTTGTCTTTTTAATGTCAGCAGAATTTTTTCTCCTCACGGTCATGGCCTACGACCGCTACGTGGCCATCTGCAAACCCCTGCACTACGGGACCCTGCTGGGCAGCAGAGCTTGTGTCCAAATGGCAGCAGCTGCCTGGGCCACTGGGTTTCCTCTATGCTCTGCTGCACACAGCCAGTACATTTTCACTCCCCCTCTGCCAAGGCAATGCCCTGGAGCAGTTCTTCTGTGAAACCCCCCAGGTCCTCAAGCTCTCCTGCTCGGACACCTACCTCAGGGAAGTCGGGATTCTTGTGGTTAGTGCCTGTTTAGTGTTTGGCTGTTTTGTTTTCATCCTTTTCTCCTACGTGCAGATCTTCAGGGCCGTGCTGAGGCTCCCCTCTGAGCAGGGACGGCACAAAGCCTTTTCCACGTGCCTCCCTCACCTGGCCGTGGTCTCCCTGTTTATTGGCACTGGCACATTTGCCTACCTGAAGCCCCCCTCCATCTCCTCCCCATCGCTTGACCTGGTGGTGGCAGTGCTGTACTCGGTGGTGCCTCCAGCAGTGAACCCCCTCTTCTACAGCATGAGGAACCAGGAGCTCAAGGATGCAGTGGGGAAACTGATCACTGGATGTTTTTCAGGTGCAAGAAACTGCTTGTTGCCTTCTCCACAGCACTCAGAATGGAACTCATGACAAGCCTATTTTACCTTGAAATACTTTTGGGGTGTGTGCAAGTGCACAATAAAGTTTTATTATCTATCCCACTTCTAATTCACTGTCTACTGTTGAATTTGACCCAGAGATTGTGTAAATGAGGAACTGTGCTCTCTGTGTATTTAAACAGAAAAAAAAAGGACTCTGCATCAATTTTTTTGTGCAAGACCCTTCCTCTGAGACCTCTATGAAGCTGCGGGGGCCGTGCCTGTGGACATAGGTGGGGGGAAAAAGAGTCCCGGCACAGCAGCACTGCCAGGGAGCAGCAGCTCTTGGTCTTTTCAGAGCTGCTCTCTTCCCACATCCACACTCTCCTCCTGAGCTGCTGAGCGGGTGTAAGGCCTGAGTGCTCTTGGAGATTGGTCACGGTCCTGCTGTGTTCTAGTGCTGTGAGTTCAGGAAGGCACATAACACCACAACACCGTTTCCATCAGGAAAGGGCATCTCCTGAGTGCAGTACCTGAAGGCTTATCTCTTCTTCCAGAGTTGCTCTCAAGAGCAGGCCCAAGAATGCTCTCAAGAGCATGCCCAAGGAATCGGTTCATTGTTTTGCTTGCTCTCCATGGGCTCAGTGTGATGAGGTCATGGTCCCAGTAGGGCCTTCAAGGGACTGAGGGCTGGTTCAGGTGCTGCTTGTTTGTGGCCAGCACCCATGCAGGTGGTGAATGGTCTCTGACTGACCCTCCTGGGGCTCTGGAGCATGTGACAGGGCTGGTGGCAGGTGAATGTTTTTCTGGAGGGACTTGGGAGCTGCCAGGAGAGCAGAGGGGATGTGCAGGGAGGGACAGCGTGTGCCAGGGAGTTGGCAGTGAATGGACCCCACTGAGCACCAGCCTGTCCAGCACGGTGTCACCCAGAAACAATATGCTAAATCTGGGTGTGAAGTGGCAAACAGGAGCTCAGCAAGCCCAGGGGACACAGCAGGCACAGGGAAAGGAGCCTGGTGGGTGATTTGTCTTACCCTCAGTGAACCACAGCCCACTTTCTCTGCAGAGCAGCACCACCAGCTCGGGGTCTGTGGGGAGCATGGGGGCAGGGTGCAGGAATGGGCGGCCTGGCCAGCACAGGTGTGCTTAGCTGGGAAAAGGCATCTTGTGGGGAGATGGGCTGTGCTGGGAGAGGAGCAGGGCACTGTGTGTGTGCCCATGAGGCATGGAGAGAGACATCCTTTGGGGCAGGCTGCCCTGTCCCTGGGGTAGCAGGAGATGCCTGAGGAGCCCCTGGGCCAATCCTCTCCTGTCGTGCTGGGGAGCAAGTTTGGCACGAGGGGCTGCAGAGTGCCTGGGCTGGATGAAGGTTTGTTGCCCCGATGTACTGAACCATTTCTTCTGTGGTTTTTGCCCCAGTGCTGGAACTCTCCTGCAGTGAAACCATGACACTCCTGCTCTCTGCTTTCAGAACCTGGTGCTTAGGCCCAGTCTCCCAGTTTCTGTTCACGCTGGCATCCCTTGTGTGCACCAGCGCTGCCACCCTGGGGCAGCCCTCCTGCCCAGCTGGGCACGCAGGCGGCCTTCTCCGCCTGCTCCTCTCACCTCACTAGTGCCACTCTTTTCTACAGCCTCTCTCATCGTTGTCTAAGTGATGCCCAGAACAGCCCCCCTGACACAGTCTGACGATGCCCTTTTCCAACACCATCCCCGCCCCTGCTCAATCCTCTCACCTACAGCCTGTGGGGCAGAAAGGATGTGGGCAGGGACACACTTGACAGCTTGTTGACAGCTGGACTGAAGAAGTGGAGTATGTGGTGGGTGGGAAGTTGGTTGAATGGTGAGGGTCAAATATCATCCATAGTACAAAGTCCTCCTGGCAGACACTTACTGGTTGCTTCCCTCAGTGACCAGCCCTTGACCCCCATGTGGAACCTTTTTAGTATCCCTCTGTAGGATGGGACAAAACACATTTTCAACTCCTTGTGGATGATGCCAAGTTACAGGAAGACCTTGATCCATCTCGCATAGTCAACTCTAGTGTGATCGACACTGTTCTAGCCACGAGTATGTAGCACAGCAGTATATGGGCTGTTATTGGAGAAGTTCGCTCCATCTGAGCGACACCCAGCACAATGGTGTTCAGGGGTCTTTCCAACCTCAGTTATTCTCTCATTCAAAGACTCTCTTGTCATTGGAGAGCTTTTTGAAGACAGAAGAGACAGAGGAAGAAGAAAGAACCGCGGGGCAGAAGTAGAGATATAAATCGCACCAGTATAAATACAGCAGTTCCTCTGAGGAACCTTTTTCCACTCAAAGTATTGGTAGGAAATCCCTCTGATAAATTTGATGAACGAAGCTTACTTTTATCTGGTCAGGTACTGGGCTACAGGGCCACAAGGAGGGTGACAGTTGAGTACATCTTGTGTGGTCAGTTGTGTCTCGGGAACTCCCAATCCAGGAGGAAGCCAAAGGCTGTGAAGGGGTCTGTGAGGTCACTTGTGCCTCTGGAGGTGACAGGCCAAGAGCAGGACCGTGGCTGGGAAAGGGACTGTGAGGTCACTTCTTTCTGAAAGAGCTGGTGGGTCAGCCCTTGACCCATGGCTGGGGTATGGGCTTGTAAGCTGACACCTGCCAGCATCTCCGAGAGGCCGGCAGGAGGCACCTGGCTGGCACAGTGACTGTGAGATCCCCTCTGCCGAAGGAGCCGGGCTCACTGCACGAAGGGGGCTTGTGTTCTGGGTGTCGTGTCTCTCTGCCCGGGGGCCTGATGGGGCAGCAGCAGGCACGCAGCTTGGCCGTGTCTATGGAGAATCTGAAGGGCGGCAGCCTGGGGGGATGACGGTGCTCAGGGGAAAGGCCATGGGAAGGCTGCCGCGCTGGGACGCCTGCTTGAAGGGTGGTTTCCCAGGTGGTGGAGCTTTCCTTGGAGGGAGGGAAGAGCAGGAGAGAGCAGCACTGCCACACAGGGCAGCCTGGGAGGTGGGGAGTGGCCATGAGGAGGAAGAGATGTCCCTCAAAGGGTCGTGCTGTGGTACATGAAGTCCTCCCGAAGGAGGATGGGATCAGTCTGTCTCTGTGTCTCACAGAACAGAGCATGAGGACAGACAGACGTCAGTGACTGTATGGCAATGGCAGGTGAGAGCAAGGTGGGGAAGCGAGGGGGGGTGTCTCCAGCGTGCAGGGAAGAAGAAGCAGCTGTGGGACAGCACAGGAGAAGCTCTGGTAGAGAAGGCAAAGAGCGCTGGCAAGGCTGGAAGCTGCCAGGAGAACCCAAGGCTTTGTCCCCGTGGCTCTGGCAAGTGTCTCTGCCAGCAAGGCCTATGAGGAGACATGTTGTCCTCAGGCACGGGGGCCTCCTCGCCTCCTTGCACACCCCAGTGAGGCTGGGCGCTGCCATACCCTTGTCCTTCACTCAGCATCACACACCCCACAGCCCCCTGCCCCAGGAAGGGCCCTGAGCGCTGTGTGAGGGACAGGATCTGCCTTCCCCGGGGCTGGGGCTCAGAGCTTGGCCTTTCTGCTTCATGAGGCAAAGCCAGGGTTTTCCCAGCATCCGACCTGCCGGCACATTACCTTGGCCTCCCTGGAGTCACGGCTTCCAGCTATCTGCCCTAACGAGTCCCTGGGGAGCCTTTCTCAGAAATGGCCCTCCTCAGAGGGACTCGGTCCTACTTCAAGACACTTCAGGGTTTTTTTCTGACTTTAACTTAAGGAAAGGTTTGCGCAATCTCCTCTCAGTCCCAAGGTTGAAGGACTCGGCACCAAAGACGCGATGGGGCTCATTAAAATAAAGAAAGCCCAAACGAGTTCTATTTCTTCCTCTAATTTACTTCAAGTCTTGTACAGTGAAGTAGAGAAGTTTCCTAGTGACTTATGGAGAAAGGTTTCAAGGAGCTTCTAATAAAAAGGACTTTTTATTTTAAAGGGTGTAGATTAATATTTTTCAGTTTAGAGAAGAGGCGATGGCAGCACTCTCCAATAGATACTGACCCAGGGTCTCTCCTAGGAAGATCTGGACTGGTCAGAGAAGCTGTCCCTTCAGGTCTGACACAGTAAGGACAACCTCCCACCGCACCTCCCCAGCCCCAGCATGTCTCTCGTCAGGCACCTGGGTCTTGTGTTGCTTTTCCTTACATCAGACTGCTCCACTGGTCTCTGCAGCTGGGTTTTGCAGCTCCTTCATGCCAGCTCCCACCTGCTTTCCTTTGAGAACAGGCTGCACAAAGGCAAAGGGGGATGGTTCTTATTTTTTGAACAAACAAAGTAAAACCGATAAGGTTCACCATTGAAGTAAAACCCACCCCTCAATTGTATGCCAAGTACAAGCTGCCACAAATGAGGTTCACCTTCCACAAGGCAAAATCATGCAGGAAATGTTTTTGACAGAAAAGATATGATAAAAAAACACAATTAAAGAGTTCACTAAAGACACATTTAGAAAGACTATGGAACAATAGGCAGCCTTTAACTCCCTTCTGCTCAAAACAGCAGCTGTGTATTTGAGAGGTGCCTGAATGAGCAAAGAGTGAGGGGAAGCGAAATCTGGAGAGCAATTGCAAGTGTTTATGTGCAGATGGGCTGCTGGAAAGGTGACATCAGACGTGGTCAGTTTAGGTAGGACAGGTGGGAATGCATGAAAGATGAGGGAGATGAAATGCACAGCCTAATAGACAGAGCACTGACAATGCAAGTCTAGTGGAAGGTCAATAGCTCTGCTCTTGCTATTAATGCACATCCTGAAAACTCCCCATTTCGAGAAACCATGGGGAAACACTGACATTTCATTGCAAGTATTCAGTTGTTTCAGCTGAGGAGGTCATGCTCATCCTTTGAAACACGTGTCAGAAATTCTCTGGTTTCCAGGCAGCGCTCCGCTGTCTGACTGTGAGTATCCAGCGCTGCCTCTGGAGGAGCCAGTGTCTCTGCAGTCCATGCCTGGCACTGGCAGCTGTCACAGGGAACCTGCTGGAGACGAGAGGCCCTCGGAAGCGGCAGCTGGAGCCTGGGCAGAGGGTCCCAGGACACCTACACTGGCACCACGTGCCCGTGTCCCTGTAACTGCATCCCAGCCCAATCCTAGGATCACTTGCCTTTGCAAACAAAGGCAGTACACGAAATCCCCCCACAGATCAGGATATTAAAACAAGACAGAACAAAGCAAGGAGGATAGCAACATCAACAATGTTTGAAGCTTCAGGTTGCAAGAGGACACTTCCTCCTCTCTACATCTTTCATTTTATTTCTTTGTTGCTTCATTTTTTTTTTAATCTTCTCAACATTTCCATCATACCTACCGCATTAAGAAAGATAATTTTGTGTCTTGCACGTTGATTTAATGCTTTCCCTATGGTTGACTCCCCCTTGGGCGATCTCTCACTTTGTGGGGCTCCAGTCAGTGACACGGTCCATGCATGTGTTGCGGGCGCTGGAGGCAGCTCCACATTCCTCTCCTGGAGGATGCCTCTGCCCTGCCACGCACTGGGACGGCGCAGTATGGCAGTGTCTCAGTGAGCATTCACTGCCTCCTCTGTCAATTGACAACAAGGACTGTGTCCTAAACCCAACCCTTGATCTCTAGCAGCCACCAAGGTGACGATGAGCTTTCTGCTCAGGCCCTTTTGGGGGGAAATTCCTGGGCCTGTTGTTGACATCAGCTTTGGAAGAACAGCCAAATCTTGAGGTCCTGCCTGATGGAGGCATCATTTTCTTACAGAGATGCTGTGAGAGTGTCAGCTCTGAAAAGGCACTACAAAAAACATCAATGCAGGTTTGAGGTAATAGACAGGGATAGGTTCATTTATAAGGAGGGTAAGATGAATACAATCGATTATGTAGTAACGTAACAACAATAAATAATAGAACAGGTAGAGCTAAAAAAAAAAAATCAGTAAACAAAGTAAAGGTCTTCATTGGGATACACTAAATGTCATTTTTGGAGAGTGATGGAAAGTTTATTGATATTGACAAATAGCCATGAAATCACTTCCTTAATGGGCTGCATCCTTGAGCTCCTGGTTCCTCATGCTGTAGAAGAGGGGGTTCACTGCTGGAGGCACCACCGAGTACAGCACTGCCACCACCAGGTCAAGCGATGGGGAGGAGATGGAGGGGGGCTTCAGGTAGGCAAATGTGCCAGTGCCAATAAACAGGGAGACCACGGCCAGGTGAGGGAGGCACGTGGAAAAGGCTTTGTGCCGTCCCTGCTCAGAGGGGAGCCTCAGCACGGCCCTGAAGATCTGCACGTAGGAGAAAAGGATGAAAACAAAACAGCCAAACACTAAACAGGCACTAACCACAAGAATCCCGACTTCCCTGAGGTAGGTGTCCGAGCAGGAGAGCTTGAGGATCTGGGGGGTTTCACAGAAGAACTGCTCCAGGGCATTGCCTTGGCAGAGGGGGAGTGAAAATGTACTGGCTGTGTGCAGCAGAGCATAGAGGAAACCCAGTGGCCCAGGCAGCTGCTGCCATTTGGACACAAGCTCTGCTGCCCAGCAGGGTCCCGTAGTGCAGGGGTTTGCAGATGGCCACGTAGCGGTCGTAGGCCATGACCGTGAGGAGAAAAAATTCTGCTGACATTAAAAAGACAAACAGAAAGGCTTGTGCAGCACATCCCATGTAGGAGATGTCCCTGGTGTCCCAGAGGGAATTGGCCATGGATTTGGGGAGAGTGGTGGTGATGGAGCCCAGGTCGAGGAGGGAGAGGTTGAGGAGGAAGAAGTACATGGGGGTGTGGAGGCGGTGGTCGCAGGCGGTGGCGGTGATGATGAGCCCGTTGCCCAGGAGGGCAGCCAGGTAGATGGCCAGGGAGAGCCAGAAGTGCAGGAGCTGCAGCTCCCGCGTGTCTGCAAATGCCAGGAGGAGGAGGTGGGTGATGGAGCTGCTGTTCGACATCTGCTGCCTCTGGGTATGGGTCCTATAGGAAAAGACAAAGACAAGTTAAGACAGGTTTCTCTGAGCAAAAACTATGTCTGGTTTCTGGTTTAAAGACGGTAGCGGGACTCGTCAATCCTCCCGCATCACCCCCAAGTGCACCCAGGTCCTCGAGCAAAAGCAATGCCACGAATGGGTTTGCCTTTGCCTGAGGCAGGAAGAACCCAGACTGTTTTCCCAGAGGCTGGTGCGTGACAGGGGGTGTGATACACCCGCTCCGTGCCGTGCCCTTTGGCCCAGGTGTCTGTGAGGGTGTTTCAGAAATGAGTCCCATTGTCTGACTCAGTTCTCTCTGGGGTGCCATGTCGCCACAGGACTTGGACTTGTTTTTCGAGCCCCAGGAGAGTGATCAGGGCGGTGGTGTGGGGCACGGGGTATGTTTCCAGCCAGCCGGGCGTTGCTTCCACCATTGTAAGCACATGGCGCTTGCCTTGGCGGCTCTGTGGGAGTGTGATATAGTCAATCTGCCGGGCCTGCCCATATCTGTATTTCAGCCATGGTCCACGTCCGATGCTTCCCCACAAGGCGACAGGACCCATCAGTGAGCAGGGCACACTGCTGCTCATTTTCTGGCAGTTTGTTCCACAGTGGGACCTCTTCAGCACGTGGCACCCCCTCCTCTGGGGATATTCCAAAGCCTTTGCCCTCTGCCCAGTCCATGGTCACTTCCAGGATTCCTGGGCGACTGGGGTTTCCTATTCAAGCCCGCTGGGTGATCAGTGCGACCCATTTACTCCATGTAGCATCACTTTGTGCTAATCCCACCTGGCACTGCTTGTGGTTCTCCCGAGTGCGGGGGGCTTTGAAGAGCTCTTGGCGCACAACGGGCACCCAGCCTCTGTTCGCACCATACCCGATCGTCGCTCATGGGCTCTTCCCTGAGCCGGTCACACACCGACTTCCTGCATCCTTCTCTTCCTGCCTATTAACATTACAATTGTAGTATCAAACTACCAGCAATCAGGCTTGCACTAATAATCCATGGTTTCGTCTGGGTTTAAACCAAGTTCGAGAGCAAGGCACACCACACCGATGGCTGCTGTGGGATAAGCCTGCTCTTGAACCACGCCGGGTGATGCACGGCCCAGGAGTGAGTGACCTGAACCAACAGGCACATCAGGAACCGCCACCTGCATTTTTCCCTCTACCTCACGTATGGGTCACCCACACAGCTCAGTGCATTGGAAAACGCTTTTTATTTGAGGAACAGCTGTAATTCAGAAGGAACCGCAGAACATTTCTCTCCGAGCATCTCAAAGGCACTCGTTATCTTGACTGCTTTGGTGAGAACAGCATTCCTGCGATGGAAACCTGCAAGTTTTGCACAGAAGACAAAAGTACCAACAACATAAGAAACAAATGCAATCTTACTACGAGAAATTCTATTATTTCATAGCATTTGCCAACTGGCCTAGACTAAGAGGTTACAAGCATTGCCTAACAACTCACAAGAGGCTATGGGTTGGCTTCTGCCTGGAGCTTGTTTCTTCCCCACCAGAAGCTATTTATGGTTGGTTACATGGGAAGGGATGAAATTGGAGCAAAGACATGGAGTGCGCTGACAACCCTGAGAGTAATCTT